>NW_024582476.1:1281699-1285839 GCF_018398535.1 Haplochromis burtoni | reverse complement strand
TTACTGTGTAACTGAGCAGACATTACACGTAAGCCACCTCACTCCCGGGGGGGCGGGTCTCACTTTCACGCTGTCTCACTGCGTGCGTGCGCAGCGTACTACACGGAACAGGTATATTGAAGCAGCATTAATGAACAATATTAGTCAATGTTCTACACTTCTCATGTCTTTTGTATAGTCTCGCTTATTCTCTAACCCCAAGAGAGTCTCCCAGACTTGTTCTCTAAAAACCTACAGAAGAATTATGGATTTCATCAACTGGTCCCTTAACGAAACTGACAACTCCTGAGCTTGGGAGAGCCTGATTGTCCTGCAGAGACGTTTGCTGCCAGATACTCGATGGTCGGTTGCGCCGTGTGTCTGGCGACACTCTCAATGGAGGACTTTGAATGACATCTACCAATTCGGAACCATGATAACAGAGTTCTGGCTGATTGGAGCTGGCTCGGACCTGGCTTATCGCCACAAGGCTGGCCAACATGATAGACAATGGGCAGGGCTGTGAGTACTCAGACTGTGTTTTTTTGGAACACAATATGGATAAGATCTTGGAGAAGCTCATGGCTCTGCAATATAGGTAACATCTTGAAGAAGAACAACAGGAATTGAGAGACCTGGCGACCAGTGACGGACATTAGACCAACTTTAAAATTTGAAGCATTTTGTTCGCACCAACCAAAACAACTACCATCTTCATCTCATGTGGCCTCCCTGGTGCCAGCTGGATGCTCAAGGCAAAAGCTGACAGAATAACAATTCTCTCCCTTAGATAACAAGACTGTGTTGTGATTCTCTTCCCCCTCCTTCAAGGCCACCCGCGTGTCGACTGAAGATTGTTGACTTTTGCTTAACCGGGTGAAAGGACACTTTCTCTCGACTGAACACGGAACACACACAAGCATGTACACTGACACAGACCTACACTCACCCCCTCTAAAGCTTATGTCTTCCATGTTGCGAGATGGAAGACATAAAACACCTCATGTGCTGAGGTGTTTTTTTCTGTTCTCAAACTGAGCTCCCCATTGGAGCTCAGTCTGGGGGGAGTTTTTTTTCCTCTTCATGTTGTGCATTTTCCATTGTTATACCTCTCTGACCCGTCTCCCCCATGTGAGGTTTGTGTAATGTATGTATGGTCGCAAGGGTAAGATGGCACTGGCAAAGGTCGGCAGCTTTAACCCAATTTCCTTCGGGGTCAACCTTAAGGATCAATGAAGTTTTATTGATTGAATGATTCCTGTGGCATTTCATGAATAACAAGCTTCATCTTGCCACAGTGTGACCAGTCAAAAGCTCAATTTCTGTTCCAGAATTTCAGTAAACTGTAAATAACACTTTTCACTTAACTGGTCTGAAGAGAAAAACAAGTGTGCTCCACTTATAAATGGTGTAAAGCAACAAAGACTAATTATTAAAGAGCATGGGCAGAAGCTGAGTTTATTCAAATTTTTATTAAGCCATCAAAAGCCCAACTTAACATTAACACAAGTTGAATGATTAATTTATACATGCATTGAAGGATGATTTATGTGATCGAATATCGAGAAGGTTGACACATTTGCATTTAGTATATAATGTGCAAATATGCTAGAGTGTCGGTGGCACTACGTTGGATATCCAAAGAGAGCGGACAAGCCAGCCTTCAGAGTAATATTGAATCTAATCCATTTATTTTTGCTACCGTTGAGAAGGTGTGCTCCGTTCTTGAGCAATATTAGTACAAATAAAATCACTCAGGCCTTAAGTCCATTTAATTCGTGACTCGCGTGAACGCCTTTCGAATTGCCAGCACTAGAATCCTCAATCTGTTGATGGGCCTTGAGGAAGAAATTCGTGCAGAACTCCTCATCAGAGATGAATTCCAGTGATTAGTCGAGCCGACTGCAAGCGAGGGCTCGTCTCGCGCCAATCGTTCTAGTCTGGCTTGCCGGCAAATAGAATCAGACTGCGTCTGATGCTGGTCCAGTGGCGAGAGCAATTTGCGCCATGCTCTTCTGTTATATTACTCTGTGATGTGCTTGGGCGGCTTCACTCATATTTTCAGTGGAGCTGTCTCTTACACATTGGTCGTTCAAAACCTCACACAAGAGTCAGATCGTGCTAGGTGTCTTGACAACAGTGAGGGTCGTTCATCTCAAAGTACATCTAATACAATAGTGCATATGCCACTTCCCATGCAGACGCAGTACTAAATAGAGTATGGAGAGTGTGGTAGCTTCACTAGATCTAGCGGATGTTTGAAGATTCCTGTCTTCACCAGTTCCTCGACTGTAGGCGTGCGCAGCCTCATCGTATACCAGCTTGACAAAACTGGTTCCAGCAAAGATCTAAGCCTCTGCTGGTCGTGGAAGGGAATGACTGACACCTTCTCTAGCTCCCTATTCACTGGTAGAGGTTAATATGGTCCTTGCGATCTGTTTGCGCTTAGATGGGGGGAGTCCTCAATCTATGAGATAGCTCAACGGTACTGTGCCATACAAACACTCTGACGTGATGGTCTTGCCGCAGTGCAGTGGGTCCCTTCTCACTCGAATGAGTGATCTGCTGGCATGCCAGCCCCTGCATGACGCGCGTTAGTGAAACAACAGAGTGCTCAGAGCCTGTTTTTGCGTGGGGAAAAGTGCACATCCACTCTGATTGATGTGGATTCAAATTCAGCAGCTCGACCGGGTGGACTCTCGCGACTCACTCCTGAGGGATGAGAGTTAGCGCTTTGACTTGTCTCTCTGACTCGATGGTGGGTGTGTGCGTGTGCCATGGTCTTGCATGCTGTGCGGTGTCGCCTTGCCAGCAACAAGATCGTAGTGCTCTTGTGCTGCTTGGCGTCGGGCGGTGATAGATTGCTCGTGTGTGCCTTGCCTTATCCTGTGGTTGTGAGCAGGAATGTGATTAGGCCTTGACATGTCATGCAATTAAGAGCGTTGCGTGGTTACACTGTGGCTACATAGCCAGCACTCTCGCATTCGTGAAGTGGATAGAGATCTTTATACAAGTGTGCAGTAAGGAGTCTATTCACATAAGATCATGTCATTATTGTGAATTCTTCTCGCGTTGACTTGAAATTAGGATAGCATTTCGCGAGTGATTAGTGGCCGACGATCAATATCTACATGTGAGAGCGAGTGATCAGTGTATCACTACACCATCACACACACACACGAGCTAGCATCACATCACATTTAGTAACGGATATTGTGGTTGATGCCTCAGCATTAGACTGTGATAATTTTGTTTATCGTCGTATCGCTATGCTCTCTCATTAGTACAATATTTTAACTTCCTCAATGTAGTATAGATATACGCTACGCACCACTACAGACAATGGCTTCAGCAGTCATATTTTCACGTGTCTTGTCCATTATTGCTCAATTTTTACTTAATCTATTTTTCTGCGTTTAACGTGCTAATTACTATTGTTGCTATACTATCATGACTATTTTCTTGCTTCCAGCTCAAGGCTGTTCTCTCGAGTGACTCTAGTGGATTCTGAGTTCATACACCTCAGATTTTATCTAAATCTATATATACTTGCATCACTCTAGGTTATGTGTTATAACACGGCTTCTCTACTGTATTACGTTCAGATATCCAGCTACCAGTCTATTTTTTCTAGACATTAAGCTTTATAGGATATTTCGTGCTATAAGAGTCCATGACCAGTCCTATTTTCCAGCTGACGTATTGAAACACTCGCTTAAGGGACGCGTAGAGCTCATTTTTATTAGCTGTTAACTATTTATGACTCCATTTACTGCCTTATATGTAAGTTCATAGAAATATGTGCATCCTTGCTTCCTGACTCTAGAATAAACATTAACGACTAGATTATCGTTTAGTTTTTGAGATAGTGAAATTTATTGTCAGGTGCTATAGTATTTCTGCTACAACATATTTATTCATAGCTATTTTGCTATCGATCTCACATAACATAGTCTTAATATTTTATAGACATAATTACAATTATTTCTGATGTTAGCTGTGCATCTACGCCACAATGTGAATAGAGATAACATATACAGACTGATAAATAGAAGAACATTTAAAAATGTGTAGATAACGAACTCAGAACATATTTCGGCTGTAAATCGTGCGAGTTCTTACGATGTCATATTTACTTACATATCATTAAGGTCGTTTCAT
>NW_024582476.1:1280274-1281674 GCF_018398535.1 Haplochromis burtoni | reverse complement strand
CTATTGTTGTTTGCCTCCTTTTTGTCCAGCTGACGTTACACCCTAATGGACGGTAGCCATTTTTATTAGTTAACGTTAGCGTTTTTACGGCATAGCTCATAGAAAGCATCTTGCTTCCAACGTAACATAAGGACAGTATTCGTTTTAGAATTGGTATATCAGGTGCTAAACAAGTTACATCTTTACAGTCAGTCTTTATATAGCTGTTGGGTCGCACATTAAAAAAGTAACTAAATGAAGGACATTTAAAATGTGTTTCACAGATCAGCGGAAAAGCAGCTGATGTCAGAAATCTAACAAAAAACGATTTTAAAAAAACGCATAGTCATACTTACAGCTTGAGTTCACTTACGTTTCCTTGCTCTCAATACACAGACACCACCCTCTAACTGCAGTTGCCAAGGGAAACAGGACTTTTTATACTGGAGAAGCGTCATCGACTGATATTCATCCGCAAATAAAACTAGATCCATGTTCTAGCAGTTTTTATTGTATTAGTATTGTCCAGTATTTTCTTTTGATAGGGAAAATTTACATTACATTACATTAAACGGACTTTTGTACGTTTGCTTGTTTCAACCTGTAGTAAATGAATCTATTTTTCTGCCCCAATAAAGTGAATAAAATGAATGGCCCAAAAATAATTCACAACTTTATTGTTTTTGTTATGTTTATCCCGTGTTAATCTTACACTATGTATAGCTATAGCTGCCCTGCCTCAGTGGTCATAATAATAATATGTAGCATGATTAATACAACTACTGCACATGTGCATTTAAAATGATAAACCTAGGTGAACCACATGAATTGATGTATGATTATGCTATGATTAATATCAATTATATATCACCAAACAATAGTCCCCTCAAAGTCCTTTAAGACCCTACAGAGAGAAAATCCCAACAACCAGACGACCCCAGAACCAGGCTCAGAGAGGGGCAGCCATGTACTGCGACCGGTTGGAGGGTTACAGTAGGGAGGCAGGACAAAAGCTGTGACAAAAATAATTAAGCATTAAATGCAGAGTGCTATATAAACACCGAGTGAAGAGAGGTGAATGAAGAAGAAATGCTCAGTGCATCATGGGAAACTTTCAGCAGCCTGGGCCTGCAGCATAACTAAGGGATGGTTCAGGTTCTCCTGATCCTGTCCTACTTTTTAATTTATATATAAACAACATTTGTGATGTGTCAAAAATGTTAAATTTTGTTTTGTTTGCAGATGACACAATCTTTTTATTATTCTGGAGAAAACTTGAAAAAATTGGCTAAAGCTGAGGTTATTGAAATGAAAAAACTAAAAAGAAATGGTTTGATGTAAATAAATTATGGCTGAACTCCGTTTTCTGGGTGTAATAGTGGAACACAAGTTAACATGGAAATCTCATATTGAACATGTTG
>NW_024582476.1:1262450-1280180 GCF_018398535.1 Haplochromis burtoni | reverse complement strand
TTTTTTATATTTTTACCATGAGTTATTGTGTTGAAGTGTGAGGGGATATATATGTGACTAATATAAAAACATTAACCCCTTTAAAATATGCTTTAGTTCACATTTTAATCCAGTAAGTCAGTAATCAACATATAAACATCATCTGTGCAAAGATTTATCCTTCTGAAGTGAAACAGTGAAAAATGACTGCACTTTTAATAAATACATATTCTGGCATTCCGTACTTTGTCCAATTTTGAAAAACTTTGGACACCATATGTGCCATGCAGCAGAATTGATCACCAGCTGCCTTTTATTATCACACTAAACCTTAAAGAAGACTAAATCCTGCATCAGAGTAAGTAGTTTGGATCTCTCCCATATGTTTCATCAGATATTAATAAGTATCAGAAGCGTGCCATCTAGTCTGCAAGGGCTTAGTCTGCATTCCTAATCTGATTCCTAATCAGATTAGGAATGCAGGGTTGGGGCTTTCCTATCATCATTATGCTAATGTGATTAATATGGTTTGTCTGTCTTCCTGCCCTTAACCCTGATTGGTCCTGCCAGATAGCTGCCCCACCCTAAGCATGGTTCTGTGGAGGTTTCTTCCTGTTTAAAGCCAGGTTTTCCTTCCTACTCTCACCAAATGCTGGTGATGATTGTGGTTTTACTGGTCGCAGTCATGGAGGGAGTGGTCTTATTGGTTGGCTCCTACATTAGGGAGGTGGGGTTGGGGCCTCCCTATCACCATTATGCTATCGTACTTAAACAATAAATAGCATTTACAACACCACCATCTTCAGATAGAAAAACACATATTGGAACGCTATCAGTTGTGGATTGGCCTCCCCACAGCCTCGACATCAACATTAGTGAATAGTGGGGATCATCTTGACAGAGAAGGGAACAAAAGGCAGCCAGCATCCAAAGAAGAGATTTGAATGTCCTTCAAGAAGCCGAACGAATGAAACTATTCCTGAAGAATACTTTCATTGTAATTAAAAAAAAAAACAATTAAAGCAAAGGTAGTTGTCAGTTTGGGTGTTGCAGTCCTTTAACAATCAAGGAAAAAAGTTGTAAATCCACAATTTAAAAAAAATGTTTTTATTATAAATAATCCTGTGTGGATTAGTTACTTACACATCAAACCAATGTTTTACAGGCAGAACATTGCTCATCTGAGTTTTTACAAACCCAGAGTGAAATTCAGACAAGTTCAGCTTTCGTCACCTGATCAGTACGCCACTGAAGCAGACGATTCACCGTGAGAAATTGGCATTTCTTGCTCCAACTGTCCACAATATGAAAGTCACAGGAAAAACAGAGACATGTCTTTTTTTTGTTTCTTTATTTTTTAGCCCACTGTGGGGTCACTTAACATCCCCGTGTTTGAACAGTACACTTCTATTCTGCTTTTACAGCAATCGTTGATGTGCAGGGAAACATCACGGTTAGCAAGCTCACAGCGCAAGTTTTCTTTCTCTGGTCCACATGCGTAATATTTATGTTTTTGTCCATCGAGCCACTCCATAGAGCTTCACCACAAGTAATATTCAATTGCAGCAGAGAATGCAGCAAAGCCTCCACATCCCAGAACATCTGAACACCAACTGCAAAACAGAAAAATAAACACGTGGACAAGATGCATAAATTTGCTGTAATGCAAACTATTAGTTAATAAAGTAAGTTACATACCAGGAAAGCCAATAGCTCCTCCACTCACACTCTCTCTCCCGCTGTTTCCATTTGTTGGTGACAAATGTTGCTGGACTGAGTGTGTGATGCAACATTTCCAGCAGTGCTTGCAGTTGTAAAAATACTATATGCACTGCTAGATGAATATTATGGCTGTTACTGTTTTAGGAGTAATAGATTATTATTATTTTTACTCCTGTTTTTTGTTTCCAGATTAAAACTAAATAAAGAAAATGTTGGTTGGGAATATATTGTCACGTTGAGGCTAAAAATCTATGTTAACCTCCATCCCCCTTTAAAAAAAATCAAAATGCTCTCATTTTGTCTCTCTATGCTTTAAGATCTGCATTAGAGTATAATATTTTAACTAAAATTCTTGAAACTTAAAATATTGCTTCATATTGTCATCTCCATGATTCTGCAATCACTGGAATTTATTCTCTTTATACCATGTCTTTAAATCATTCACAATATCAATAGTGTCTCCCATCCAGAGCAACATCTGGAAATTTGACATTTCAAATCTCGACATGCTGCTCCCTCTGGTGGTAACTGCACTACATTCAGCCACAGACCTTTACTGAGTTTACAGAAAATGCTGCACTGATGAAGAACTGTGATCTATATCCTACTATGTAAACAAAGTAACACAATGCCCTTTCAAATAAATATGCTAACAGTAGACTAAGCTTTCATTTTTCTATCATTAATTTAACTATAAATTAGCATAAATAAATATCAGAGGCCTAATTAACCTTTTAAGCCCCAAAGGGCTTTCTGAGCTTCCTGCTCAACAATGACATGCACCAAATAAATGGAGTATTTCTCTGCAATTACAAACTCTGAGTAAACAGTCGTGGTATCGAAATAAGGTTAACACTTGTGATATTTAATCAACTGACTGTTGTTTTGGGATAAACTTATTTGTGTTTTTAATTGACATATTTCAAAATATTATTACTATATTTAATAGCATAGTAAAATCAAAAGTACCCCATGGCTGAGTGTGTGACATTGTCTCTTAGAAGTACCCCCCCTCACTCACACACAGGTAATATTTACATTACATTACATTACATACAGGTACTGCTTGCCTTTCAGTTTCATTTGTAAATTGTTATTTAAAGTAAATGTGCATTTAAATATTTCGTTAATCATTTACTTAGAATTTTTAAAAGATACCATGAGTCATTAACAACACACAAGTAACTGCTTTGCAGTTGGTGTGATACTTTATTTAGAAATGTTAATCGACTGTCTGATCACAGCAAACTAGGAACGACAGTCTGTACAGTTGAATGTCACTGGCATAAAAATGATTTTTTTAAATTTTTTTTTAAAAAGGCCCAAAAAAGATTGATAGCGGCTAAAGGAAACTTGTAAAAGGAGAATAACAATTGACCCAGAATCTAACCCGACTGGTTAAACATGCAGTGTAAGATCAGAATCTGCTTGCAAGAAAGAGAATGTTCTTCCAGACAGTCATTTTCAGTACAACCTTTTTCATTTATACAGTTTTATGTATCACATGACACCTTGTATCTAATGACATGGCCTTTGAGTGCCATTGAGCACAGTTTAAAATGGTACAACCAACCTGAGTACAGTTACTGACCATGTCCATTCAGGATCATTCAGGATCACGGTCTTACCCATCTTATGAGGTCTGCTGCCAGCAGGATACTATGCCATGTCACACAGCTCAAATCACAAATTTCAAACTGGTTTTCTTGAGCATGAAAATGAGTTCACTTTACTCACATGACCTCCAAAGTTACTAGATCTCAGTCTATAGAGCACCTTTGGTATGTGGTGGAATGGTAGATTTTTATCATAGATGAGCAATCTTTCCAGTGCCTTGTTGACTCTATGTTACAGAGTAAAAGCAGTTCTGAAGGCAAAAAGGGGTTCATCCTGGTGCTAGCAAGGCATACGCGATACAAGTCCCAGTGCCGATGATGCATCTTCACTGTACTTAGCCTTGAATGAAAGATTTTTGAAGCAAAAATAAAACAGAAATAAAATAATGTTATCACCACAATCAGATAGCAAAGACTAGCTCTTCTTTATTGTAAAACAGGCCTAACTTTGCTTTTATTCTTTATTTGATGCGGGTGACTTCATAGTGACTGGAACGGCTGATAATACTTGTAAAGCTGCATACACACTGAAAGTGATTTGCAGTGACGTGGTGATGAGAGACCACAGAAAGTAAACGATATTCACTTCAAGTGACTTTGGGCAAAAAAACAAAAAAACAAAGTGGCTATCACCTATTTTTCACAGGTGATAGCCACTTTGTTTTCTGAACTTTCGGGCGAGAGACTGAAGCAACTACCAATGAGAGTGAAGAAATGCACTGATTGACATCTGACCTTTTAGTAAATACAAAGGGGATCACCTAGGTAACCTGAATCTGGAATGTCCAAAAGCATAGAGCCTTTAGCTTCAAAGCGATGCGCGATGAGCAAATTGCTTGCAGTGTATACAAGGCTTTAAAGTACTTATAATTCAAAGATGGTTCAGAGACAACCTTTTTTAACTTAGAGGTCATTCTTTTTTGTAAAAACAACAACAACAACAAACAAACAAACAAAAAAACATTCCTTAATCACCATGACTGAACTAGCAGCAGGTTTTGGATTTAAATGAGCAGCACAGGGCTCAATGTATAGAAAATGACTCCAAGGTCACTTTAGATGAACAATAGTGAGAGCAGGAGTCTACTGATCATACTGCATCCTCAGAAGCGACAGCAGAAGATTAGTCTGTTCTGCTACCGTGCTCACAGAATCAAGTAGTGGATCACCTACACCGGTGAATGTCACCATGGTGGGACTTGATGGGTCTTCTGCATCAATCTGAAAAAACCCAAAACAATACAAAAGTTAGAGAGACATATTAGTAAAAGAGCTGCAGCAAAGTGTTCAACACCAAGCAAACATCCCCTTTGTGGGGGTACTGTGGGCAGACCAACACAGCCCACAAGTTGGCAAGCCCACTATGGGTTGCTGACAGAGTGCCCACAGAATTCCCCAAAAGAGAAACAGTTCTTTGGGCCCCACATAGGCTAGATTACAGAGGCCCCACATGCGCAAGTCCAGTGTGGAGTCCCCACAGAATTCCCTCCTCGGGGCCCAACAGGAGGGAATTATATTGGCAGGTTCGGAGCATGTCCCAGACTGGTTACCTTCAACAAAGTTTCAGAGTGAACAGGGGTATTTAGTCCAAGGAGGCAGTCTCCACGTCTCATTAGCCAGTCTCCAGTACCTCCTCCTCAAGATGAAGGCTGCTGCTTTAGGCTGCCTTTGCCTGGTAAAAATACCCTTCTTGTTCCCCACCACACGATGGATTGCTGTAGACAGACAATTAAATATCATTGTTACAGGGCAGAATATAATAAGGTGACTGAATAAAGCTGCAAGTACTAAGTATTAAATATTAAGATAATTTAAGACAATTGTTTGGTATTTACAATTTGTGCAAAAACTTGTGCAGTGCAGATTTAAATTGGTTAAAGTGACAGTGTGTAGAATCCAGTAGTTGTAGTGTGTGTCAAATGGTGTGTGTAAAATGTCAAGAGGGGTCATTTCTTTCCACAGAAGTTCATCTAGAAACTTGACTATGTTGCCATTTTGTTTTATAGCCCAGATTTCCTTTTGAGTTTCCCTTTAATCTCCTGATATAAATTATCACCTAGGAGGAAAAGAGCTCTCATCTTTAGACAAAACATAGGCTATACTGTATACTATCAGTACTGTAGAAACAGGAAAAACAGCAGCAGTTCTGGTTCTACAGGTTGCTTGATTTTGAAGCTGCAGTACCTTGTGCAGTCATGAAGTCTGCAAAGTTCCAGATGAGTTCACCAATAACATACTGCTTCCTCTTCTGGTCAAACACATCATGGTAGCTCTGCAGGAGAGCATTCTGGTACTCCTCAGTGAACATCATGGGCGGATCCTGTAGAGTGACAGTAAAACTTGTTAAAGATGCTGAAGTGACATGTGACTAGGTCACTGAGTGAGTGAGTTTATTCTCACCATGTGAAGCCCTGGAAGTGCATCTGCTCCATATTCACTCTGGATTATGGGTTTCTTGTACTTTCCATACCAGTTCTCAAACTGAGCGTTGAGCTGAATAGGAATGACCTCCAAGTGGCCTGGATCATGGTACCAGGAGAAGTAACTGTTTACACATACAACATCTACAAAGGGAGCCTAGATGGCGGGAAAAAAAAATTAGATTTAAAATATTTTAGAGGTATTCTTCAACATGATGACGACATATTTTTTAAAAATATTTTAAAGGCCACAAGAGAACTCCACCTTCTTGAGCTTTCCTTTATTATTCATGTACAAGCTTAAAGCATATTTGTTGTTAGACAAAAATTGTAAAATGTATTTCCATAAAACTTTGTGTACTCGCACAGCCATTCCTTCATGCATGGATTTTAAGGGATTCCCGTGGGGTGGGGGGGGGTGGGGTCACAGGTGGAGGCTTGTTGCTAAATTGTAAATTGCTACTTAAGGGTGGTCTTAAAGTGCTGTGCATCTTTTGCTAGTTTAATATATTCTTGATAGTGAGGTGAAGGCTGTGGAAGCTCACCCCTTTGTCCCTGGCATAGTTACTGTCTGTGATGTAGGTGACAGGTCGGGTATGATCCAGAGCTTTGGTATGCTTTATCAAAGTCCTGCAAGGAAAACAAATGTTGTTGACGTTGATATACCTGAGGAGTCACCAGGATTATCAGATGCATAGTTAGAATGTCACATAATCGATGACAGAAAAACATTTCTTTTCTATCAATCGTGGCTCAAGAGTTGGGCGTTCGCTTTGTAATCGGAAGGTTGCCGGTTCGAGCCCCGGCTTGGTCTCGGTCGTTGTGTCCTTGGGCAAGACACTTCACCCGTTGCCTACTGGTGGTGGTCAGAGGGCCCGGTGGCGCCAGTGTCCGGCAGCCTCGCCTCTGTCAGTGCGCCCCAGGGTGGCTGTGGCTACAATGTAGTCCCAACCTCAGCACATCCATCTGCTGTGGTGACTCCATGTGAAATATGAGAGCAGCCACAAGTACCAGTTTAATCTGAACTATTTTATTCTCTTAGGCCTTCAGCATGACAGATCATATGTTTGAATTACCATTTAAATTTACAGTTTAAAAACAAATTGAACCATCTGGCATCATGTTGCTTGATTGTGTAGTGATGACTATTTGAACAGTGGCTATAATAAGTGCTTTACACCTCAAAAGAAAAATAACCTGTACTCACTTGAAATAAAATTCAGCAGGAGGCATCTCTGAGGCGGGCTCATTGGCTACCGACCACATGACCACAGAGGGATGGTTCTTGTCCCGGCGCACAAGCTCGTCCATGACAACCAAGTGGTGAGACAGAGAGGCGTTTCGCAAAACTGCGACTATCAGCAAGGCACAAAAGATACAACTCAGCCTGAGCTGAAAGACTAACAACTTAGATCAATCCATCTTTTGGGCTCTACAGAGACCACAAGACAAAGCTAGCACGTGCAAAGTAAGACCTAAGTACAACTAGGGATGGGTATCGTTTAGGTTTTATCCGATACCGGTGCCAAACCGGTACTTTTGAAACGGTGCTGGTGCTTAAACGGTGCTCAAACCGGTGCTTAAAGAATGGAGAACACAAAATTGGTCCAAAAACCTCTCATGTTCAGCTGTTTTTTTTGTAAAAAGATAACAATGTTAGCCTTTTCTGCAGCTAGGGGATATATGGCATCACTCTTGGCTGGAAGCAGTGCTTAAACAATGGAAAAAAAACACAAACTTTGTCCAAAAACCTCTCATGTTTTTCCACTTTTTCTTTGGTCATTTTAGCCTTTTTGGCCAGGGTGAAGGGAGTATCTGCCATCAAACAAGAAGACAGCCGCATGTAACTACGGTGTTTGCTAGTTCACCTTACATGCATTAATGTAATAACGTGGTTAGCCTACTCAACGTAAATTACACACGAACAACATTAAGCTACTCACGCAGAGAAGAACGGCTGCTGCTGCCATCATCATCCGTCATCATTTCTGCTACACTGGCAGGGCTAGGGGCCAGGACTCTACTCTTCGGGTTTTTGGGGGATGTTGCTAACTCCGGGTCCGATAACAGGCAACCCACCCGCAGTAGATGTGCTCGGTGTGAGGTCTCGCAGCAAGCTATCAAATACGGCGCATTTCTGGGCTTTTAAAAAAAACGCTATGCGTCGCCAGGTGTTTCATCGGATTTGAGGTGTTACCTCCTTTGACAGTATCACAGTATCAGCTTAAAGCACTTGTTGCTGCTGAGTTTGCATATTTTGCTGTGAAGTACAGCCAGACTTTTGACCGCTTCGCCTTGGACATTTTTAATCTGTAGCTCTGCTCTAACAGAACGTACGTACCTGGCCCCGCCTACTATCCTCGGAAACGTAAAATGATTGGCTAGAAGTGTATCACAGCTCAGGAAAAAAAAGCACCGAAATAAAGCACAGAAATGTGCGCTGCTTTTCGGTCTGGTTACTACCGTTTATGTCAGAACCGGTACCATCATGGCACCGGATACCGGTACCCATCCCTACTTGTGCCGAGTCACAGGATTGCCATACCAATATGTAAGTTTCTCCATATCTTCACACATTGTAACACAGAATTTCTCACTGTTGACCTCAAGCATACTCATGGGCTACAGAGATGCGTTTAGTGACACTTACATGTCTTTGATGCCAACACCTGGGCACTCATCTATCACCACAATCCCATGACGGTCACACATCTGCAGGATCTCCTCAGCATAGGGGTAGTGGCTGGTACGGAACGAGTTGGCTCCCAACCACTTAATTAAGTTAAAGTCCTTTACAATTAGGGGCCAGTCCAATCCTTTACCTCGAATCTACAACACATTAAAACCAGGAAAATAAAGATGAGGTCATCAAATTAAGTCTATCTTAATTGTGATTCAAATTAATGTTGACACATTGTTTCAAAGACAAATAAGACAGAGTCATCCTGTATTTTCATCCCTCTAGTGGTACTCACATCAGAGTCCTCATGTTTATTAACACCATGGAAATAAAACGGCTTGTTGTTAATGAGGAACTGGGTCTTGGTAACGTTGACTGTGCGGATGCCGACTGGCAGAGTATACAAATCTTCATATGTTGATGTCTCACTGACTGCTATTAGGTGGACCTAGAGGTTAAAGTACAAATGGTAGAAATGTTGTTCTTTACATCTTCTTCAGCAGACATGATGTCACCAGAAATGTAGCAGTTGGCACCAATACCAGTAGAACTGTGCAATTCTCTATAGCCAATTTGATTTCAAAACAAAACCACGATCCCACGTAATTACACAAACTGCTTTCAAACAGACATGGCAGCACATCATTTATTTAAAATGTTATTATGTTTATGTCAACAAGACACCGACTAAAATGTTAGGATGGTTGCTGAGAAGCTTACTAATATTAGCATAAGAATAAGCTAACATTACATTAGCATAAGCATTTCATGTTAAAGTGAAATATATTTAATTTACTCAACAGGTATTCTTGGTGTGTTTTGTGATTGCTAGTATTTCAATTTTCCAGTATAAGAGAGGTTTAGCAGCAGATTAGTATCAAGTATAATAATATTTATATATTTTTAAATCACAAGGTTAATACACGCACATTCTTGTGACAATGCAACACACAGTTTAGGGTTCATTCAGTGGTTTTTGTAAGATACAGCTTAACAAGCTGCGAATATAAAAAGTATTCCCCCAGCAGAGAATCTATAATGCACTTAAAACATGCTGTGAATAAAAGAATCAGGGAAAATGTGGCACTTTCAGTTGAATTGAAACTTGCATATTAGGCTAATGTTTATAGAACAATAAATTTAAAAAAAAATCAAAGATTAAAGTTGCTTCTAAGACAAAGAGAGAATTAGAGTCATTGTCACAATATCAATGTTGGAGGTGGTCCCCCTCCGAGCAACATCTCGGTTGAATGGGGTTCGAACCATATGTCAGAATGAGCGTCTGGCTCAATGTTGACTCGCTGCGTGTGAGAAATCTCGACATGCTGCTCCCTCTGGTGGAAACTGCACTACATTCAGCCACAGACCTTTACTGAGTTTACAGAAAATGCTGCACTGATGAAGAACTGTGATCTATATCCTACTATGTAAACAAAGTAACACAATGCCCTTTCAAATAAATATGCTAACAGTAGACTAAGCTTTCATTTTTCTATCATTAATTTAACTATAAATTAGCATAAATAAATATCAGAGGCCTAATTAACCTTTTAAGCCCCAAAGGGCTTTCTGAGCTTCCTGCTCAACAATGACATGCACCAAATAAATGGAGTATTTCTCTGCAATTACAAACTCTGAGTAAACAGTCGTGGTATTGAAATAAGGTTAACACTTGTGATATTTAATCAACTGACTGTTGTTTTGGGATAAACTTATTTGTGTTTTTAATTGACATATTTCAAAATATTATTACTATATTTAATAGCATAGTAAAATCAAAAGTACCCCATGGCTGAGTGTGTGACATTGTCTCTTAGAAGTACCCCCCCTCACTCACACACAGGTAATATTTACATTACATTACATTACATACAGGTACTGCTTGCCTTTCAGTTTCATTTGTAAATTGTTATTTAAAGTAAATGTGCATTTAAATATTTCGTTAATCATTTACTTAGAATTTTTAAAAGATACCATGAGTCATTAACAACACACAAGTAACTGCTTTGCAGTTGGTGTGATACTTTATTTAGAAATGTTAATCGACTGTCTGATCACAGCAAACTAGGAACGACAGTCTGTACAGTTGAATGTCACTGGCATAAAAATGATTTTTTTAAATTTTTTTTTAAAAAGGCCCAAAAAAGATTGATAGCGGCTAAAGGAAACTTGTAAAAGGAGAATAACAATTGACCCAGAATCTAACCCGACTGGTTAAACATGCAGTGTAAGATCAGAATCTGCTTGCAAGAAAGAGAATGTTCTTCCAGACAGTCATTTTCAGTACAACCTTTTTCATTTATACAGTTTTATGTATCACATGACACCTTGTATCTAATGACATGGCCTTTGAGTGCCATTGAGCACAGTTTAAAATGGTACAACCAACCTGAGTACAGTTACTGACCATGTCCATTCAGGATCATTCAGGATCACGGTCTTACCCATCTTATGAGGTCTGCTGCCAGCAGGATACTATGCCATGTCACACAGCTCAAATCACAAATTTCAAACTGGTTTTCTTGAGCATGAAAATGAGTTCACTTTACTCACATGACCTCCAAAGTTACTAGATCTCAGTCTATACCTTTGGTATGTGGTGGAATGGTAGATTTTTATCATAGATGAGCAATCTTTCCAGTGCCTTGTTGACTCTATGTTACAGAGTAAAAGCAGTTCTGAAGGCAAAAAGGGGTTCATCCTGGTGCTAGCAAGGCATACGCGATACAAGTCCCAGTGCCGATGATGCATCTTCACTTTACTTAGCCTTGAATGAAAGATTTTTGAAGCAAAAATAAAACAGAAATAAAATAATGTTATCACCACAATCAGATCTCTAGCTTTTTTGTACATGTAAAATAATGTTATCACCACAATCAGATAGCAAAGACTAGCTCTTCTTTATTGTAAAACAGGCCTAACTTTGCTTTTATTCTTTATTTGATGCGGGTGACTTCATAGTGACTGGAACGGCTGATAATACTTGTAAAGCTGCATACACACTGAAAGTGATTTGCAGTGACGTGGTGATGAGAGACCACAGAAAGTAAACGATATGCACTTCAAGTGACTTTGGGCAAAAAAAAAAAAAAAAAAAAAAAATGGCTATCACCTATTTTTCGCAGGTGATAGCCACTTTGTTTTCTGAACTTTCGGGCGAGAGACTGAAGCAACTACCAATGAGAGTGAAGAAATGCACTGATTGACATCTGACCTTTTAGTAAATACAAAGGGGATCACCTAGGTAACCTGAATCTGGAATGTCCAAAAGCATAGAGCCTTTAGCTTCAAAGCGATGCGCGATGAGCAAATTGCTTGCAGTGTATACAAGGCTTTAAAGTACTTATAATTCAAAGATGGTTCAGAGACAACCTTTTTTAACTTAGAGGTCATTCTTTTTTGTAAAAACAACAACAACAACAAACAAACAAACAAAAAAACATTCCTTAATCACCATGACTGAACTAGCAGCAGGTTTTGGATTTAAATGAGCAGCACAGGGCTCAATGTATAGAAAATGACTCCAAGGTCACTTTAGATGAACAATAGTGAGAGCAGGAGTCTACTGATCATACTGCATCCTCAGAAGCGACAGCAGAAGATTAGTCTGTTCTGCTACCGTGCTCACAGAATCAAGTAGTGGATCACCTGTCACCATGGTGGGACTTGATGGGTCTTCTGCATCAATCTGAAAAAACCCAAAACAATACAAAAGTTAGAGAGACATATTAGTAAAAGAGCTGCAGCAAAGTGTTCAACACCAAGCAAACATCCCCTTTGTGGGGGTACTGTGGGCAGACCAACACAGCCCACAAGTTGGCAAGCCCACTATGGGTTGCTGACAGAGTGCCCACAGAATTCCCCAAAAGAGAAACAGTTCTTTGGGCCCCACATAGGCTAGATTACAGAGGCCCCACATGCGCAAGTCCAGTGTGGAGTCCCCACAGAATTCCCTCCTCGGGGCCCAACAGGAGGGAATTATATTGGCAGGTTCGGAGCATGTCCCAGACTGGTTACCTTCAACAAAGTTTCAGAGTGAACAGGGGTATTTAGTCCAAGGAGGCAGTCTCCACGTCTCATTAGCCAGTCTCCAGTACCTCCTCCTCAAGATGAAGGCTGCTGCTTTAGGCTGCCTTTGCCTGGTAAAAATACCCTTCTTGTTCCCCACCACACGATGGATTGCTGTAGACAGACAATTAAATATCATTGTTACAGGGCAGAATATAATAAGGTGACTGAATAAAGCTGCAAGTACTAAGTATTAAATATTAAGATAATTTAAGACAATTGTTTGGTATTTACAATTTGTGCAAAAACTTGTGCAGTGCAGATTTAAATTGGTTAAAGTGACAGTGTGTAGAATCCAGTAGTTGTAGTGTGTGTCAAATGGTGTGTGTAAAATGTCAAGAGGGGTCATTTCTTTCCACAGAAGTTCATCTAGAAACTTGACTATGTTGCCATTTTGTTTTATAGCCCAGATTTCCTTTTGAGTTTCCCTTTAATCTCCTGATATAAATTATCACCTAGGAGGAAAAGAGCTCTCATCTTTAGACAAAACATAGGCTATACTGTATACTATCAGTACTGTAGAAACAGGAAAAACAGCAGCAGTTCTGGTTCTACAGGTTGCTTGATTTTGAAGCTGCAGTACCTTGTGATGTCATGAAGTCTGCAAAGTTCCAGATGAGTTCACCAATGAAATACTGATTCCTCTTCTGGTCGAACACATCATGGTAGCTCTGCAGGAGAGCATTCTGGTACTCCTCAGTGAACATCATGGGTGGATCCTAAAAAGTGACAGTAAGACTTGTTAAAGGTGCAGAACTGACTAGTGAGTGGAGTGAGTTAGTGAGTGAGTGTATTCTTACCATGTGAAGCCCTGGAAGTGCATCTGCTCCATATTCACTCTGGATTATGGGTTTCTTGTACTTTCCATACCAGTTCTCAAACTGAGCGTTGAGCTGAATAGGAATGACCTCCAAGTGGCCTGGATCATGGTACCAGGAGAAGTAACTGTTTACACATACAACATCTACAAAGGGAGCCTAGATGGCGGGAAAAAAAAATTAGATTTAAAATATTTTAGAGGTATTCTTCAACATGATGACGACATATTTTTTAAAAATATTTTAAAGGCCACAAGAGAACTCCACCTTCTTGAGCTTTCCTTTATTATTCATGTACAAGCTTAAAGCATATTTGTTGTTAGACAAAAATTGTAAAATGTATTTCCATAAAACTTTGTGTACTCGCACAGCCATTCCTTCATGCATGGATTTTAAGGGATTCCCGTGGGGTGGGGGGGGGTGGGGTCACAGGTGGAGGCTTGTTGCTAAATTGTAAATTGCTACTTAAGGGTGGTCTTAAAGTGCTGTGCATCTTTTGCTAGTTTAATATATTCTTGATAGTGAGGTGAAGGCTGTGGAAGCTCACCCCTTTGTCCCTGGCATAGTTACTGTCTGTGATGTAGGTGACAGGTCGGGTATGGTCCAGAGCTTTGGTATGCTTTATCAAAGTCCTGCAAGGAAAACAAATGTTGTTGACGTTGATATACCTGAGGAGTCACCAGGATTATCAGATGCATAGTTAGAATGTCACATAATCGATGACAGAAAAACATTTCTTTTCTATCAATCGTGGCTCAAGAGTTGGGCGTTCGCTTTGTAATCGGAAGGTTGCCGGTTCGAGCCCCGGCTTGGTCTCGGTCGTTGTGTCCTTGGGCAAGACACTTCACCCGTTGCCTACTGGTGGTGGTCAGAGGGCCCGGTGGCGCCAGTGTCCGGCAGCCTCGCCTCTGTCAGTGCGCCCCAGGGTGGCTGTGGCTACAATGTAGTCCCAACCTCAGCACATCCATCTGCTGTGGTGACTCCATGTGAAATATGAGAGCAGCCACAAGTACCAGTTTAATCTGAACTATTTTATTCTCTTAGGCCTTCAGCATGACAGATCATATGTTTGAATTACCATTTAAATTTACAGTTTAAAAACAAATTGAACCATCTGGCATCATGTTGCTTGATTGTGTAGTGATGACTATTTGAACAGTGGCTATAATAAGTGCTTTACACCTCAAAAGAAAAATAACCTGTACTCACTTGAAATAAAATTCAGCAGGAGGCATCTCTGAGGCGGGCTCATTGGCTACCGACCACATGACCACAGAGGGATGGTTCTTGTCCCGGCGCACAAGCTCGTCCATGACAACCAAGTGGTGAGACAGAGAGGCGTTTCGCAAAACTGCGACTATCAGCAAGGCACAAAAGATACAACTCAGCCTGAGCTGAAAGACTAACAACTTAGATCAATCCATCTTTTGGGCTCTACAGAGACCACAAGACAAAGCTAGCACGTGCAAAGTAAGACCTAAGTACAACTAGGGATGGGTATCGTTTAGGTTTTATCCGATACCGGTGCCAAACCGGTACTTTTGAAACGGTGCTGGTGCTTAAACGGTGCTCAAACCGGTGCTTAAAGAATGGAGAACACAAAATTGGTCCAAAAACCTCTCATGTTCAGCTGTTTTTTTTGTAAAAAGATAACAATGTTAGCCTTTTCTGCAGCTAGGGGATATATGGCATCACTCTTGGCTGGAAGCAGTGCTTAAACAATGGAAAAAAAACACAAACTTTGTCCAAAAACCTCTCATGTTTTTCCACTTTTTCTTTGGTCATTTTAGCCTTTTTGGCCAGGGTGAAGGGAGTATCTGCCATCAAACAAGAAGACAGCCGCATGTAACTACGGTGTTTGCTAGTTCACCTTACATGCATTAATGTAATAACGTGGTTAGCCTACTCAACGTAAATTACACACGAACAACATTAAGCTACTCACGCAGAGAAGAACGGCTGCTGCTGCCATCATCATCCGTCATCATTTCTGCTACACTGGCAGGGCTAGGGGCCAGGACTCTACTCTTCGGGTTTTTGGGGGATGTTGCTAACTCCGGGTCCGATAACAGGCAACCCACCCGCAGTAGATGTGCTCGGTGTGAGGTCTCGCAGCAAGCTATCAAATACGGCGCATTTCTGGGCTTTTAAAAAAAACGCTATGCGTCGCCAGGTGTTTCATCGGATTTGAGGTGTTACCTCCTTTGACAGTATCACAGTATCAGCTTAAAGCACTTGTTGCTGCTGAGTTTGCATATTTTGCTGTGAAGTACAGCCAGACTTTTGACCGCTTCGCCTTGGACATTTTTAATCTGTAGCTCTGCTCTAACAGAACGTACGTACCTGGCCCCGCCTACTATCCTCGGAAACGTAAAATGATTGGCTAGAAGTGTATCACAGCTCAGGAAAAAAAAGCACCGAAATAAAGCACAGAAATGTGCGCTGCTTTTCGGTCTGGTTACTACCGTTTATGTCAGAACCGGTACCATCATGGCACCGGATACCGGTACCCATCCCTACTTGTGCCGAGTCACAGGATTGCCATACCAATATGTAAGTTTCTCCATATCTTCACACATTGTAACACAGAATTTCTCACTGTTGACCTCAAGCATACTCATGGGCTACAGAGATGCGTTTAGTGACACTTACATGTCTTTGATGCCAACACCTGGGCACTCATCTATCACCAC
The DNA here is from genome assembly GCF_018398535.1 of Haplochromis burtoni. NCBI lineage: Eukaryota > Metazoa > Chordata > Actinopteri > Cichliformes > Cichlidae > Haplochromis > Haplochromis burtoni. Next base: position 1,264,184 of record NW_024582476.1, on the reverse strand, counting down.
AATCCCATGACGGTCACACATCTGCAGGATCTCCTCAGCATAGGGGTAGTGGCTGGTACGGAACGAGTTGGCTCCCAACCACTTAATTAAGTTAAAGTCCTTTACAATTAGGGGCCAGTCCAATCCTTTACCTCGAATCTACAACACATTAAAACCAGGAAAATAAAGATGAGGTCATCAAATTAAGTCTATCTTAATTGTGATTCAAATTAATGTTGACACATTGTTTCAAAGACAAATAAGACAGAGTCATCCTGTATTTTCATCCCTCTAGTGGTACTCACATCAGAGTCCTCATGTTTATTAACACCATGGAAATAAAACGGCTTGTTGTTAATGAGGAACTGGGTCTTGGTAACGTTGACTGTGCGGATGCCGACTGGCAGAGTATACAAATCTTCATATGTTGATGTCTCACTGACTGCTATTAGGTGGACCTAGAGGTTAAAGTACAAATGGTAGAAATGTTGTTCTTTACATCTTCTTCAGCAGACATGATGTCACCAGAAATGTAGCAGTTGGCACCAATACCAGTAGAACTGTGCAATTCTCTATAGCCAATTTGATTTCAAAACAAAACCACGATCCCACGTAATTACACAAACTGCTTTCAAACAGACATGGCAGCACATCATTTATTTAAAATGTTATTATGTTTATGTCAACAAGACACCGACTAAAATGTTAGGATGGTTGCTGAGAAGCTTACTAATATTAGCATAAGAATAAGCTAACATTACATTAGCATAAGCATTTCATGTTAAAGTGAAATATATTTAATTTACTCAACAGGTATTCTTGGTGTGTTTTGTGATTGCTAGTATTTCAATTTTCCAGTATAAGAGAGGTTTAGCAGCAGATTAGTATCAAGTATAATAATATTTATATATTTTTAAATCACAAGGTTAATACACGCACATTCTTGTGACAATGCAACACACAGTTTAGGGTTCATTCAGTGGTTTTTGTAGCTACAGCTTAACAAGCTGCGAATATAAAAAGTATTCCCCCAGCAGAGAATCTATAATGCACTTAAAACATGCTGTGAATAAAAGAATCAGGGAAAATGTGGCACTTTCAGTTGAATTGAAACTTGCATATTAGGCTAATGTTTATAGAACAATAAATTTAAAAAAAAATCAAAGATTAAAGTTGCTTCTAAGACAAAGTCATTAGATCCAAATAAAAATAGCAAAAACCCAGGTTTAACCCTTAAGTTACCTGGATAAGTCAAAATCCTGGTTTCCGCTTTTCCTCGTGGTACATAAACTGTGATTTTTACACTGTTTACACTCTACTAACCAATTAATAAAAGATCATTACTTCTTAACAACCCCCCTTAATGAGCCTCACAAATCTAATGGCCATATTGTCAAACCACATCACACTGCAGAAACACACCTACATGCCTGTGAGCATGTTGCCTTACCTTCATAGAATAAAGGTAACCTGGATTCTCGTGCATCAAGTACGGCCACCACAGCTTCACATCTACCACTTTAAGCCCTCCAGATGACCCATTGGAGGAGGCCACAAAGTGGCCATCTTTGTCCATTAGAGTAATGTTCAGAGTGTTGTTGAAGCCACCTTGAACAGATACTTTGTATCTGACAAGACCTACAATGCAGAGGAAACAGCAACATCTAATAGTAATAGCACATTCAATCTGTATTGTATTAATGTGGATCCTATTCACTATGTTTTTGCACAGTTCTAAAAAAAAAAAAAGTTGGT
>NW_024582476.1:1258821-1262425 GCF_018398535.1 Haplochromis burtoni | reverse complement strand
TGGGATGCTGTGTAACATGTAAATAAAAACAGAATGCACTAATTTGTAAAATCTGTGATTTTTGAAATCACCATGATGCACCCTCATGTGTTCAGAGATGCAGACTTTTGAGTGCAGATAAGAATCCAGACTGTCCCGCTCCTCTTTAGTCTCAAGGATGTAGCATCCATTTGCAGGTGCAAAGTGGTTGATGTCGGTTGTGGTGGTAATCCCAGAGCCAGTGGTGGACAACAAAAGGTGAAGAGAGCTATCGAGCTATAGAAGACTTGGTTAGCCTGTGCCACTTTGGTGGCAGCAGATGGGTCCGTACCCATCTGCTGCCACCAAAGTGGCACAGGCCACGCAGGCCAAGTAGACATGGCTCAGGAGGTGGCTAAAGCAAAAGCTTGGGTGTGAGGAGTTCAGTGACGAAAAAGACTTTCAGACTGCCTCAGAGTGATTCTGTCAAACCGTCAAATGATTTAGGAGGGGAAAGTGGTGCTCTACTCACATGGTCTATAGTGCAGAGCGGCACTACTGACTTTAAATGAGGATATAGCCAAGTAAACTTCAGGTACCTCCTTAATCCCACTGTCACCTCTTCTGTAGAGGACGTAGGGTCTGAGGATCACTCACCCATCACTGGGGTCAGGTCACTGAGGTAATATAACTCTTTGGTGGCAGCGCCCCTTGGTGGTATGAGATTGCTCCTGATTTCCTGAAGGCTCTAGATGTTGTATGGCTGACTTGGTTTACACGCCTCTGCAACGTCATGTCAAGATCTGGGGCAGTGCCTCTGAATTGGCAGACTGGGATGGTGGTTTCCACATTTAAGAAGGGACTCGGAGGGTGTGCTCCAATTACAAGGGAATCAAACTCCTCAGCCTCCCTGAGAAGATCTATTCCAGAGTACCGAAAAGCAGAGTTTGTATGTTAGTGGAACCTCAGATTCAAGAGGAACATTTTTATTTTTAAGGATATTTAAAAGTGTGTGGGAGTTCAGCCATCCAGTCTACATGTGTTTTGTAGACTTGAAGAAGGCATTCGACTGTGCCCCTCAGGCTATTCTGTGGACCGTGCTGCTAGGGTAAGAGGGGTTTCTAGCCTTTTGTTAGGAGTTATTTAGTCCTCGTGCAACTACCGTAGTTTTTGGGTCATAAGCCGCTACTTTTTTCCCCTCACTGCGGCTTATACTGACGTGCGGCTAATGCATTTTTTTTTTCATGCGGCCAAAAACATTTTGCCTGGTAACAGTAGACCAATAAAATTAATAAGTAGTATATATACGGTATATATTTTTACCGGTTAAGAGACGTTGTAATGTTGTTTGTGCACTGTTCCGTAATAAAAACATAAGCAATGTAATTTGTGTGTTACCGATACGTACGTATACTTAAAGGTAGCCGTGTTACAGGCGCTGTTCGAGGAAAAAAAGCATTTGCAGTATGTATTTTTGTATGTTACCATAATGTTTATGTTACCATGTTTATGTTACCTTACGGATTAAATTAAACGTTAAAAATCCTCACGTGTAATATTTCTGTGTAAATATCTCATATTACGAGTGAAACGCATACGGCTTAAAAGCCGGTGCGGCCTATACAAGTACAAAATTGATTTTCTTTCTAAAATTAGAGCATGCAGCTTTTAATCAGGTGCGCTCTGTAGTCCGGGAATTACGGTACATTAAGAGCTTGGCCTGCATTTCTGGCAATAAGTCAGACTCATCTGCAGTGGGCATTGGATTTTGCCAGGGCTATCCTTTACTAATGATTCTGTTCAAAGTTTTTATGGACCTAATTTCAACTCAGGTGGCAGAAGGCCTCCAACTTAATGACCTTAAAATCTCTTTTTGTAGATGTTGTGGTCCTCTTGACTTTATCAGGTGGTGGTAGCACTGTAGTTATTCATAGCCGAGCATGAAGTAGAGCTGAGTATGTGAGAGTTTTTCCCACCTACGATGGTTAAAATGGCTTTATCGTAACCATGGAGTATAAATGGTCATGTCAATATTAAGCTGTCTGCATTTAATTCAATCTGAGTTTTTTGTTGTTGTTTTTTTTACTCCCACACGCTGAGAATGCATCATTAATCCCAACTGGAAATTTTTCTACCTGGCACACAGGGCTGAGCATGCGTGTTTATACACTACCAGATAGGGAAAAATATGGCAACAGTAGAAGTTTCAGACGAGCAGGGAATTTGACTCAGTGTTGTTTGGATTTCACGAGAAGGATGTCGAGCAAAATGTGGTAATTTACAAAACATGCTGTAAAACTATGGAGGTATACTAGACATGTCCTACTGGGAGGAGGCCACGGAGTATACCCAGCACATGCTGGAGAAAATATCTCTCATCTTGCCTGGAAATGACTCGGTGTTCCCCTGGTGCAGCTGGAAGAGCTATCTGGGGAGAGCAAGGTTTTAGGGGCAGGGATAGCTAAGTAGGTAGCATGCCGTGAGGTACCCTTGAGCAAGGTACCGTCCCTACACACTGCGCCCCGGGGGTCTGATTAGTGCCTGCCCACTGCTTCACTGAGTGAATGGGCTAAATGCCGAGAGAATAATTTCACAATTTTACAATGAAGAACATTATTCTGCAATTGTTTCACAATTTGTAGATACAGTTTTTTGCAGACTGGCAAACTTCGGCCTAGCTTTACTTCTGAGAAAGTCTACCTTTCTAAGATGCTCTTCATGTTACTCACTTGTTGCCAGTTAAACTAATTAGTTGTAATATTCATTCATTGGTTTCTTTTGAGTACCACTTATTTTCTAACCTCAAATTCAAAATGAACCAATATTTGTCATGAAATAGTGAAATGTCAGTGCGCCCCAGGACGGCTGTGGCTACAATGTAGCTTGCCATCACCAGTGTGTGAATGTGTGTGTGTGAAGGGTGGACGACTGAATGTGTAAAGCGCTTTGGGGTCCTTAGGGACTATGTAAAGCGCTATACAAATACAGGCCAAATGTCTCAGTTTAAATATTTAATGAGTTTTCTGTAGTCTCTGAATAAATTTGTTTTTGTTTTGCAAATCATTGCATTTTGTTTTCATTAACACATTGTTCCAACACTTTTAGAATTGGGGTTGTCCATCAGTTTACCTGCTCACATATTCTTTGGTGCTAGTAAGGAAATTTGAAATGAATTTACCGGTGTTATCCATGAAGTTGGTCTCCACTATGATGTCATCCACATACACCTTAGGAGTAGTATACAACAGTACAGGACGATGTATCCCAGCATAGTTGAAGAAATCAAAGTCGATGTTTTGCACAAAAAAACCATCAGGATACCTGCAGACCAAACAGTCTTCACATCATCTACATTCTCACTGATGCATCAGCTTAAAGCTTTAAAGGGTGGCAATAAAGTTAAAAATATGAACCAAAGAATGAGGGTACCTGGTACGGTCATTCATGTACTGGATGGTGCCTGGAGGAAGAGTCTCCAAAGTTAGAGTGTTGTTTACAGCAATGGTGATTCTGCATGGCTTCGTTGGGTCCCTGCGGATTAAACTACTAATCTCTGCCTCAAAAGGCAGATGGCCACCTTCATGCTCTGTCACTTTCTCTCCATTCACCCACTGCAACAGAGAATGATCACCGTTTTACATGAGCT
>NW_024582476.1:1236651-1258141 GCF_018398535.1 Haplochromis burtoni | reverse complement strand
ATACACATGTTTATGTATTTGACTTCATTTTGATTCTCTGAATTCATGGTTAGCCCCCTTTGTGTGCATTTGCCAAATATCCATCCATCCATCCATTCGCTTCCACCTATCCTTTTTTAGGGTCGCAGGGGTGCTGGAGCCTATCCCAGCTGTCATAGGGCAAGAGGCGGGGTACACCCTGGACAGGTCATCAGTCTGTCGCAGGGCTAACACACAGGGACAGACAGCCATTCGCACTCACATTCACTCCCGCATTCACACCTATGGGCAATTTAGATTTTTCAATGAACCTATCCCCACAAAGTTCTCATCCTGTTTATTTTTCCTTGTGAAATTGTGAATATTTTCTGCAATAAATGCCTCTAAACACCTCAAAACAAGACAATCTGACAGGAATGTATCCATTTGTGCTTGGTTTAAAGCAAGGCTTTGTGAAACACGGAAACATTTAAAGCATGTGAGAATTGTGTAACTGTTTTGAAACAGTCTGATAACCATCTCCAAAGTGACTGGACACTTTTTTTTTTGCTGTTGCCATGAATTGATAATGGTATTCTGTGAAACCATGACACATAAAGGCCTTGCACAACTCTAATTTTACTTAGTATGCCAGACTATCAATTATAATGTTTTGGTTTTGAAAAATCATCATGCAGCATAGCAAGAAAAACTTTGACACTGTTAAAAACAGCAGGCTGTGACTAATGAGCAGCATGTTTCAGCAAATATCATTTCCCCTCCTGTTGCGTTAACATATGTGAGGTGGTTTCAGTTGCTTAATAATTCGATGCAATGCATAATGATAATATGCATTGCATATTTTATAACAAAAAACTGTTTTTGTTATAACCTCATATTTTTGTGGACTTAGATGTCACCTACTTTGAAGGTAGCTTAAGTAAAGTTAATTGAATGCTTCCAATTATGGTTATGCAAAATGAAAATCAAGTAACAATGTCTAAATTTGTTATTTCTAAAGCGTTTTCTTTCTTTCTTTTTTAGTTTTCTATAAGTTACCTCCTCAAACTTGATGTGATAGGTATAACAGGTATAAAAATCTATTTTTGCTAATGTAAAGCTGTGGATAAGCAACACATCCAGTGGATCGTGTTCTTAGAGCAAGCATTAGGGAACTCTGCTGTGGTTGCTGCCGATAACGACTTTTAGGCTTTCTGGGAGTTTCCCAGGCTTGTTCCAGCAGCAGAAAAGCCACCTATCCAAACTGAGAATGCACGAAAGCTTCAGTTCGCAGTGGTCATGAGACTTTCCACCCGGGCTTTGAAACTTAGTTTTGAACACCCAGTTCCTAGCTAAACGTAGGAGTGAGTCAACCCAAAAAGTTTATGAGGGTTTCTTGTATTTGTGTTAACACGTTTTATGGCATTCCAAGTAGCTTTTATTTACGATTATTTTTTTTGGTATAACTACAAAATTGCAGGATGTTTAAAGGTTCTTGTTTACAGAGAGTAAAATGTGCACATTACTGTATGTGCACTTTGTTTTACTATTGACAGGGTTACAACAACCCTGTCAATAGTAAAACAAAGTGGGCTGATTTATTTCATCTGCCCTGCTATCACCTCCGCTGCCGCTCACCTCTGCCAGCCGACGTTTGTGCCAAGCCTTCTCGAAGCCCTCGTTCCTGTTGGGGGACCCGTCAGGCCTGAAATCCCACAGCCCGTTCAGCTCCTTCACCTCCCTGGAGGTGGACTCCCGGGGAAAGAGCATGCCGCCGTCCAGCGGGAGCACCGTGCCAAACACTGATAGCAACCACAAGACACGGAGCACCGCGAAACTTCCAGGTACAGACATCCTGAAGCCCTCTTCTACTGCCCTCTCGGAGACGAACCCCGAAGTTTTCTTTGTTGTTCCGCTTTAGAGGTCACGTGACAACGGCATTACGTAACATCCCCACCGCTTTTCTGCTTAAAGCCCTCCAACGCTCTTCCCTTTTTTTCAGTCCTGTCATTTTCTCCCCTCAAGCTAATCTTTAACTCTTTCAGGCTGGAGACAGACGAAGTTTCGCATTTCAACGCTAAGCATTAACCTTTTATAAAAAATAGTAGGTTTACCCTGCCGACAGTTTCCCTGCCAGCGTTGGGGTTTTTTTTTGTTTTGCTTTGTTTTTTGGCCGACAGACACAGTTTCCTCACTTTTCATCTTCCTTAAAAAAAGGAAAATTTGAAAAAAATCAGCTGCTATATTCAGAATTAAATGTTTTAGTTCTTCTAATGTGACATTAAAGTAGGCAGGAAACATCCAGGATGTCACCAAAGAAACTAACTTAGCACACTATGTCTGTTTGTCATATCTAAGTCATATCTGTTTTCACATGAATTCGAAATGCAGATTCAAAGTTCACTGCTTTTGTTTACACTTAAAGGTTCAACAACTGGAGACAACCGATAGATCCAGTGTAATCCACAACTTCCCAGTTACAGTCTCAAGAAGACACCATTTTAATCAAGCCCTCACTCCTCCTTGCCACAAGATCACTCTGGGAGGATTACTAACACCCAAATATCCTGGGCAGAAGGGAGCAGGAGTCAAAGGACATAAATGTTTAACCACAGGAGGGCCAAGTCCACTAACAGTTCTTAGTTAAAAATCCAGCCTTGAGTGAACTGCTTCATCAAGCTTAAGTAGGAGACAGCTCATAATCAAATAACCCACAGGTGAGATAATCAGCCCAGGTGCACAATGTTGGTAGGCAGGAGATGGAGGAAGAACCGCCTCTGAAACACAGGGTGTAGTTAGTACGCACGCACACATACACACACACACACACGCACGGAGAGAGAGAGCGAGAGAGGTGAGTCTCTCTCTCTCTCTCACACACACACGGAGAGAGAGAGAGGTGAGTCGGCCAGGAGCACTGAGGGTCCATGACACTGTCTAGAATCAAATTTTGACTGTGACTCAGTTTCCAATCATAATGCCATGCATACAGTGACCTGTTGCTTACAAACATATTAAACCTTTTTCACCTACCTAAACCTCTGTTCAACTCTATCCAAATTTACAATTATACTATATTTATATTATAAAAACGACCCAAGCACAACTATTGTAGTGTCTAAAAACTATTTAGACCTAATAATCACAGATTTCAATAATTTTATAGCCTTGGGTTAGTTATCAAATCTAAGGCCAAAGCTCATACACGTCCTTCCTTTATTGTGCAGATTCAACAAGGGGCAGGTACCTCCGTTCAAAGAGGGGAGAAATAGACTTCGGTGTTACAGCTGTAATTTAAAACCATGTTTGGAGTGCAGTGGATCCTGTTAAATGTCACAGTTCATATCAATGCATATATTCTCTTTAGAACCTCAGCTGACATTTTGAAGTGAGTCATTGGAAAGAACACAAAGCAAGCATGAAACCTCATTCTTCTGCACTTGTGTCTCTGTCCATCCTCCTAATTGCTTTTCTGGATTGACGTTCCCACATAAACACTGTTTGTGTTGACTTTGACTACACTTTAACCCTTTAGTTAAATGTCTGCCACTTCATCACTTTCTTGCCCTTTCCGTCTCCCAGTTATAAAGGGCAGAGTGGATGGGAACTATCATATTATTGATTCTTAATCATTGACTTATTCATTTGTTCATGTGTGTACCCCTTTAATCCTGCAGTTGGAGATGGGTTTAATTACTTATATAGTCATGGGTAGCTTCAGCTATGATAACTAAAGCTTTAGTAATACAGGTGTGTGATTCCAGAAAGTTTTAGAAAGATCATCAGAAAGGTAGTTCAAGAATAATAGCTGTTTAAGTCCACAGCTAGGTTAGTTAAAATATTAATACTCATATGAGATTATTCAGCTGGCTATGCAAAAGAGTACAGAGGAGGACATCATGGCTGACTCAGAAGAGATAGTAATAAGGAAGAAAATTAAGAATAATTTCCTAGATAAGCAACAGAGCCTCATTGCATAATATTCCAGTTTATGGTGGAAAACAGGAAATAAATCATCTGATGATAATATCCTATTAGGGAGGATCCCTCAGACCAACAACTGTATGGAAAAAAAAATCATTGATCTACCACTCATTAAGCATTTCTCAATAGGTATGTGTTACATGGAGAGGCTTCTTATATTTAAATGTTAATACCCTAACAGATGTTTTGTGAGCCAGTCCAACCACATTTACTGTTTTAAATGATGGTGAACATAAGCACACAGGTATATGTCCCAATTGAAATAAGACGTGGCAAACTTTAGCTTATTTTAATATGCTTATTGTTTACTTTGAGATCAGTTTCCATCTAACCTTTCTTCTATGATACAGTAGTGTGCACATGCCAGGAATAAACCCTTGATGTCATTTCCCAGTATTATGTCTACCATCTTTCCTCTGAGTAACCTGCTTGATGTCAATAGATGGCACAGCATCTTTGCAAATAAAAAACCCTGATAACCTTCAGCATTCTCCAGAAGGTGAACCTAACCATACTACCGTTTTTGCAATGACTTAGCACTGAAGCGCAGGCAAAGCTGGTCTTGTTATAGTAATGTCCTTTAATTCAGGACCCTTATCATGAAACTTTGTTGTAGCTAGTAGTACACAGCATACCATGATGTTAATTCAAGGCAATATTTAACTACTTTCAGAGTTCCAATGCATTTATTCCTAATGTATTTTCACATTCATACATGAATGTGAAAATGTGTTTAGATGTAAACAGATATGATGTTTCACATTCATACATCATATCTGTTTACATCTAAACATGCATGGAACCAGAAGTCCTTTGGCTGACAGTTTATACAAGTATTTGTTCTTTAAAAAAAAAAAAAGAAAGAAAAAAGTATGCTTTGATTATAATCTATGCAACAGCTTTACATGAATCACAGTTCAAGGCAGACATAGTATAGTTGTGTTTTATTCAGGAGTAAAGTTTAAAGTTTGCAGGCCTGTTCTTTTTCCAGCATAAACATATTCCCCCCCCCCCCCAAAAAAATAAAATAAATCAAGTGTCTCACACCCTCTTGCCGTCTGTCATATACAAAAAGCAGCAACACTTAAGTGGCGTTCAATCCTTTATTGATATGCAACATTTGGTCACAAAAGGTTAAAACCTTAGCAGTGGGTAACAATTTCGTAACAAGGTATTCATACCATCAGCTGTTTATTTTAAGGAAGCAACATTAATGGAATTGTATTGAATCATTTCTTTACTGCCCACCCCTGAGACGCAGAACAAGGTGGAGGGTGGACTCCTTCTGGATGTTGTAGTCAGAGAGGGTGCGGCCATCTTCCAGCTGCTTGCCAGCAAAGATCAGCCTCTGCTGGTCGGGGGGAATGCCCTCCTTATCCTGGATTTTGGCCTTGACGTTCTCAATGGTGTCACTGGGCTCAACCTCCAGGGTGATGGTCTTGCCAGTGAGGGTCTTCACGAAGATCTGCATGCCACCCCTGAGACGCAGGACAAGGTGGAGGGTGGACTCCTTCTGGATGTTGTAGTCAGAGAGGGTGCGGCCATCTTCCAGCTGCTTGCCGGCAAAGATCAGCCTCTGCTGGTCGGGGGGAATGCCCTCCTTATCCTGGATTTTGGCCTTGACGTTCTCAATGGTGTCACTGGGCTCAACCTCCAGGGTGATGGTCTTGCCAGTGAGGGTCTTCACGAAGATCTGCATGCCACCCCTGAGACGCAGGACAAGGTGGAGGGTGGACTCCTTCTGGATGTTGTAGTCAGAGAGGGTGCGGCCATCTTCCAGCTGCTTGCCGGCAAAGATCAGCCTCTGCTGGTCGGGGGAATGCCCTTCCTTATCCTGGATTTTGGCCTTGCACGTTCTCATGGTGTCGCTGGGCTCAACCTCAAGGGTGATGGTCTTGCCAGTGAGCGTCTTCACGAAAGATCTGCATGCCACCCCTGAGACGCAGGACAAGGTGGAGGGTGGACTCCTTCTGGATGTTGTAGTCAGAGAGGGTGCGGCCATCTTCCAGCTGCTTGCCGGCAAAGATCAGCCTCTGCTGGTCGGGGGGAATGCCCTCCTTATCCTGGATTTTGGCCTTGACGTTCTCAATGGTGTCACTGGGCTCAACCTCCAGGGTGATGGTCTTGCCAGTGAGGGTCTTCACGAAGATCTGCATGCCACCCCTGAGACGCAGGACAAGGTGGAGGGTGGACTCCTTCTGGATGTTGTAGTCAGAGAGGGTGCGGCCATCTTCCAGCTGCTTGCCGGCAAAGATCAGCCTCTGCTGGTCGGGGGGAATGCCCTCCTTATCCTGGATTTTGGCCTTGACGTTCTCAATGGTGTCACTGGGCTCAACCTCCAGGGTGATGGTCTTGCCAGTGAGGGTCTTCACGAAGATCTGCATGCCACCCCTGAGACGCAGGACAAGGTGGAGGGTGGACTCCTTCTGGATGTTGTAGTCAGAGAGGGTGCGGCCATCTTCCAGCTGCTTGCCGGCAAAGATCAGCCTCTGCTGGTCGGGGGGAATGCCCTCCTTATCCTGGATTTTGGCCTTGACGTTCTCAATGGTGTCACTGGGCTCAACCTCCAGGGTGATGGTCTTGCCAGTGAGGGTCTTCACGAAGATCTGCATGCCACCCCTGAGACGCAGGACAAGGTGGAGGGTGGACTCCTTCTGGATGTTGTAGTCAGAGAGGGTGCGGCCATCTTCCAGCTGCTTGCCAGCAAAGATCAGCCTCTGCTGGTCAGGGGGAATGCCTTCCTTGTCCTGGATTTTGGCCTTCACGTTCTCGATGGTGTCGCTGGGCTCAACCTCAAGGGTGATGGTCTTGCCAGTGAGCGTTTTCACAAAGATCTGCATGTTTGCGCCTGTATAAAATTTGATGGATATTAATTAAGAATTAAAAGCAATTTAAAACATTCCACATTACTCCAACACACACACACAAAATCAGGATAAATAGATAAAGATGAATTATTGATTAAAAAGCTCTTTACCCCCTCCCCCCCAAAAAAATATAAATGCATTAGAAATTACATTACTTTAAGTTTAAGCTCAAATATGGATTTGAAAGAAAAGGTTCTTTAAAAAAAAAGAAAGAAAAAAAGTATTAAATAATATTACTATGAAGCGCCTAAGAATGAGAACGGCAGGAGACATTTCAGCCCAAGCGCCATTTTGAGATCTCAGTGACCTTCCTTTTGTTCAGCAGCCGGTAATGGAGGTTACTGGAAATGTTGAGTCACTGCTGTAAGCGAACGTTACCAAAACGCTGCTGCGTAACAAAAGGGTAGTAAAAAGAAAGAAAATCGACAATGGAACGACGACGACATACGTATCAACTTTATATAAGAGAAAAATATAATTCGGACGGACTACTGTATTTTGGAGACCTTTGTTACCTCTCGTTAGCGCAACCCAAATATCGTTCAACACAATGATACTAATGCAACATATTTATTAAAAAACAAACGTTTCTGGAATATCAAAAGACATAGAAATAGGAAAATACTTACGACTGGTAAGTGAGGCGAAAAACTGCTCTGAGGCACGAAATTGTCTTTCTCTTTTCTTTCACGTAGGTCTGCGGGAGCAATGTCTAGCAGTGTGTTATATAGTATGGAGGTGCACACGTCATCCAGAAATCTCCATCCGCGTTAATAAGTAGTTCCTACCCTCCCAAAAGTCACTGCTTCAATATTTATAAGTCCAATATTTATAACTTAGTTCTACAATAATATTTTTTTTAAAATTAATTTACTCATAAACGTAATTATTTCAAAGTCGAAGCTATTACGTTTGCAAGAATGCACTCATAAATCCTCCACCGCGGAATGATATCATCTATGCACTACGACTCTGGCTCTATGCACTACGACTCTGGAATTTGCTCGAACCAGCACAGCAACGGGAATCTTCCCCGAGCTTCTGATTGGATGACACAGTTGTTTGTTTGATCAGCGATTGGTTGCTGTGTTACAGTAAGTAACATTTCATGATAAAGTTATGGTTATGTCCAATGACTGGTTATGACAATAAGGTTAAAAAAGGAGCTTAAACGTGACCTAAATCGACAAAACATTATATATATTTTAGGCTACGTGTCACATTCAAGCGTCGCGTCATGGATATAGATTGAAAAATAAGAGTTCGCCATGTCAGAATGACTATTCGTATGACTAACATACCGAAGACTGACATGTACACTCAGGAAGTGTGTTCGTCTCTATCAGATATTTCAACCTTTAACAGATGGCAACGCGCTTAGTAAATGTAATAGCAGCTGACGCGACAGCGGGATATTTTAAGGCGGAAGTTCGCCTCTATGGCCGACCTCATTTATTTTTTTTTAGCAAGACATCCTTATTACACTGCGCATCTAAAAAAAAGAATGCGTTAATGATGAATAGTCAGGACATCAGTACAAAATACTGATTATGGGCACAACGTGTATGCATAGATGCACAGTATATGCACACCTAACGTTGATGATAAGCAAGGTTTAGCAGACCTGATGTGCTTATTTGCTGTGTTGCCAACTTATAGGGATCTGTTACTGTGTAACTTAAAACTAAGTAGCTTATTCAAATGCTAGCTTGGTTTATTTGAATCTTGTTGTTATCAGTGAAAATATGCACATAAAAGTTACTATAAAGTAAAAGCATGACTAGTATGTTTCTCTTTAGTCTCATGATGCACATGCACAGACAGGTCATTGTCAAATCTCCACTGGAGAGATAAACCTGTATGGGGGGTAGAAATTCAACTACATTATCTACATTGCTGAACACAATGATAAACAATTAGTTTCCTCATAGAGTATAATAAACTTATTCAGGCCTCACAGACATATTGTTATCTTTGTGGCTTGGGCTGAACAGTTCTAACAGCTTTAGTGTAATGCTTACACCTACTTTGTAATCCCTCAGGTAATATGACATCTCTTCATTTTATTTCCATGAGCAATATCAAGAAAACACGAGTTCATCTAGTTTCGGCATGTTGTCAACACGCAGTTGAAACTAGAACATTCCAACAAGGTAAAGTCAGATTGAACATTGTAGGGAATGACTGCAGGTCATTAAGTGATCTATCTGTTTAGAGCATCTAATTTTTTGTATTTCCTGGTTTCCAAAGTTTATTTCCAGGACTGTAATTACTGATCAGTGCCCACTTTTAGCACCCACCACTATTTAAGGTAGCACTGTAAACTAAATCAGCTTGGGCTCATGGGGCCTTGTGGGTTTCTATTTTTGGGAGTTTGGCTATAATGCAGCTCTGAGAGCCCTGATTCAAATAAAATATGTATTTGGGTCACAGCATTCTGTTAGCCCACCCCTCTGGCACTGTGTCATATGAAACCCAACTCATGATGCACCACGCCTTTGCTTTCCAACACAGAGCAGGGCATCTGGCTGATCTAGTTCTGCCTCTGAGGAATGTGTTTGTGCAAGCCTGCTGTACCTCGCCCTGCCCTTTGTTATGTGGACTATCTCAAAGTGTTCCAGGAAAAGATTGCAAGCAGGAAGTAGGTCTGGTTAACATGGAATCAACATGTTCACACCTTGGAAAAACAAGAAATCTGACTTTTATTTTAAATATAAAATGAGCACATGAGTTGCTGTGTTTGAATCAAAAGCTTAGCTTCTGTAGGTAAAAGGTTCTTTATCAATTCAAATGTGGTTCTTATCAGAGCTGCACTTTAATCAGGTTCATTGTTTTCCATGGCAGGATGACTGGAACATTTGATTGGGAGCTCCACGTCAGCAAGTTTCACAACTAACATGTGACACCCTTTCAACCGGAACTTTACGTAAGACTTGGATAGAGACATTCTAGCATTTTCCTTCACGTGGCTTAAAAAGGTGAATCCTTACCAAATCTCACTGTAAATGTATTTATACTGATTCAATTACAGCATGGACCTGGTGAAACATACAGGTGGCTGCCACTGTGGGGCTGTGCGATTTGAAGTCTGGAATTCCCCAGACCTCCATGTTTTTCATTGCAAGTATGAACAATTAATTCAGTGATAGAAACTAGGTAGTAATTCTGGAACATAGCCTAAACGTTCAAATATCTTATTCATGCCATGTTGAAGGCATTTCAAACAACAACGTACACTTTAATCCATATGAACTGATATGTTCTCTCCAGTTGCAGCATTTGCACAAAGAAGCAAAATCATCATTTCATTGTGCCAAAAAATCGCTTCACGCTCTTACAGGTAAGGAACTTTGCTTGAAACGCATTGTTTTATTCAATATACAGTACTGTGCAAAAGTCTAGAGGCACCCTTATTTTTTATGTATCGCTTCCAAAGGAGCCTGACTCTTCTATAATTTTTCAAAGTGGTCTTAACCATTAATTCTTCAGGCTTTCTGAAGGTTGTCAAAAAGCCGGAATTAATTATTCATGAAGCCACTTATGGCTTATGAATCTATGAATCATTCAAGCATAAAATAGCACCTGACTCAAGCTGTTAGCTAAAAACATGGAATATCTTGGCCTTAAAAAAAAACTGAGGAAACTGTAAGGTGGAGGACAAAAGAATGACTGGCAGGCCTGTCTCCAGCAGATGAGCAGTATCTGAAAGTCATGTTCCTAAAAAACAATCCCAGACAATTTTTCCTGAAGACTATTTAAATAAATTACAGGACAGTTCGTCTGGAAGAATTCAGGCTGTGTGGAAGAATAAAGGTGGCTACACCAAATACTGACTTTCATTCAAATCTACTTTTGCCTTATATACTGTATTTCGATGTATGTTTGCACATATATTAAAATTAATTACTGCACCTAGCAAAATTAGGGTTGACCCAAGACTTCTACAATCCTGGATATTTAAAATTTACATTGAATTTTAGCATACTTTGTTTTATTTTTTTCCATTCTTAGGGTTTGGAAAATCTGACCACGTACACATTTAACACTCATGTTGCAAAACACACCTTCTGTAAAACCTGTGGAGTTCAAAGTTTCTACACACCACGCTCCAACCCAGACGGATATGGTATGACCCTGACAACTCACCGACACACTTGGTCTCATGTGTTGTAAACAGAATTCAACACCCCGCTAATGTTTACTCCACACCAACCAACCCAGTTGTCTCTTTAATGTCATGTTTTTATGCTATTTGTAGCAAACAGACACTGTATGTTCACAGTGGGATTTGAATGCAAATCAAATGACAACCTTCTGTTATTCATGTCTTCATCTCAATTAGGCATTGCTCCACATTGTCTCGATCCAGGTACTGTGCACAGTGTCACAGTGGAGAACTTTTGTGGGGAGAAGTGGGAAGAAAGTATGCAAGTTCACGAAACTATCAGAGACATGTCAAAACCAGAGGAAAACCAACCTACTGTCATATAAGAAACTTTATTTTTCAATCAGCATGACATCAGAAACATTCAACAGTACTTTCATTGGTCTTTAAAGTAATAAAAAAAAAGTCATAACCCCTTGGAAAAGCTTAATACTCTATATTTTAATACAGTGTTGTGACTGAGTCAATAAAAGTTTTTCTGTAACAAAAAAGGATGAGAAGTTTCTTCTATTATTAAATATTATCTAGAAAATAACAGTGTTTAAGAAAAATGCATATCACCTACTGCTGTTAACAGAGTATCAAAGACATTTGTAAACAGCTTCTAAATTCCCTGTAGTGTAAGAAATGTGGCAATCAGTGCATCAGAGCTTTTAATAGATCTTCAGGTTCTTTGGTCCCTGAGCAATGGTTTGGAATGTGTTTATGAACATGTAGCGTGAGAACGTGATGTAGAGGTAACGAAACCACAGCAGCTGAGTGCGATGGCACAGCATGGCAGCCTGAAAAAGACACAAAGTTGTTTTTAAGGGAGATAATACAACTCGCACTTCTCGCTCTACCTCTGAGAAAGAGTCCAGCCACCCTTTAGAGGATGTTCATCTCTGCAGCTCGTATCTGCGATCTCATTCTTTTGGTCAATACTGAGAGCTCGCGGTTGTAGATCAATCGATAAATCAACAGGTTTGCTCTCTTGTCACCACTACAGATGACTACAGTGCGTGGATCACAGCAGACACGCCCAATCTGCCTGTCGATCTCCCGGTCCATTCTCCCCTCAGTCACATTAACAGCAGTGTCATGTTATCTAATATAACATGAAAACATTTCCAACAGTTTCATGTTAGATAAAATGAAACTGTTGGAAATGATAACAGATAATTGACAAATGTACTTTTCCTTCAAAAACAGGGACAGTTTGAGTGTTAGTGTAGACTGTACATGATCTTATTAGAGTGTGCACTTCTCAGAGTAGAGAACATAAAGTCCTGCCAACACACAGTCTCTAGTTGGAGGCTTACTTTGGCTTGCTTGTAGGGCTTTGAGCCTATAATACAGCAGACACACGAGGGCAGAAACCAGCTGAGGGGAACATCCAGGAAGGAGATGTACTTCCTGAGAAGGCCAACGGTCACCAGGGAGAGCAAAGTGCAGTCTGGGAGAAAAGACAGAGCTGTTAATGTTTTTAAATGCTTATTTCAGAAGCATACAATTAACGAGGCCATCGTCCAGGCGCCACGCCAGCACAACGTCATCGTTTGTGATACAGTTTATTTGAAGTGAGAATGCCTGGTACTGCTATGCTACACAAAAACACAAACTGTCAGTACTTCTTTCAGTTATTGTCTTGTGGCAGAAACACGTGAACCTTAGAGGTTTAGGAAAAGAGCAGGGAGCTTTGTTTTACTGCTGAGTGACGAGGATTAATGTCACTCTGAATTCTCATCTACTTCCCCTTTACTGTAAGACCAGTCTAACAGCTGAGGTGTAAATTCCTACTAACAAAGAACCACAGTTAATGGCATGCTGCTGGTCAAGATCATCCACTGAGCTCATGTGGGCAAAGCGGATTGACGAGCTTCTACCACAGAAACAAGTGTGTTTGTGTTTATGGTGTGGGTTCATGATTACCTGAATGTCTGTTTCTTATCACCTCTCTCCTCAAATATGTATGCTTTGATATGGCCTGTGGGCTGTAATGTTTATCAGATAAGCAAATAAGGTTGTGTAGCATGGCCCCCCACCTCACTGACCTACTTTTCCTTCTACATTCTGTTAGAAAGAATTCCCAGAATTTATCACCACGAGAACTTAGAAAAACAAAGTGAAAATTTAGTCATTTTGGAAATTCCTTAAAAAAAAAAGAAAAAAAAAGATTCCTCTTAAAGAAACACAAAAGACATTCTAATATCTGCGGTCAACAAGTCTTCAGAAGTTTGATGGTACATTCTTATCACATTTAGAGTTTAGGTCCAATTCATTCTTCCTGCTGCCACCAACAGACCAGCGCCTTTAGTGGAGATACAATGCTCATGGGGCTTTTATGAACAGTAGAGGGCGCTGTACATTAACAAACCAGCCAGTGTACTTTGCATGGTTCTCTGCAAAAACGCAGCTGGAGAGGTGGCGTTTCTCCTGTGAAAGAACTTTGCATTTTAATATAAAGTGCTACCTAAAAGCTTTCATGGTGATGAACATATTCACAACAAGCATACTGTACTGTAAGCAGGATAAAGTACCCCAAGAATTACTTTTACAGACGACTGTTCTGAGAGTGATCAGTGAATCTAACGCTCCTGAGCTTAGAAACCTCTTAAAAGTTCTCCCAGTGTCAAACCTACCATTGGGTACTTCTCCAGTGGAAGCGAGATGCCTGTAAGACAAAATAGTGAACATCAGTGCTGCACACAGAAAATGTCATGGAAGTGGCCACTCTGCGTGTGTGTGTGTCGAAGGATATATCAAATGCTGGGAGGTTTTTGGAAGTTTTCCTGCACTTGCATTTTTTTATGCAATGGTTATTAACACGCTGACAGAAAATGACAGCACACTGTCAAGATTTAGAGGCTGTGAAACTCGCACTCAGCCTCTCCCCCTTTTGTGTTCCAGTCAAATGGGAATTTCCAGGTTCGATCTGGAGAGCACAAATCTCATTAAGGCCCACAAATGAACAGAGAGCCTTATGAGAGAAAAGAGCACGGCTCACTGCACAGACAGGTAAGTGTGGTACAGGGACTACGATGTTCTCTTCAGTGTGCAAAACACTTTTTCTTTTCTTTTTTTTGGTTTCAAACCAACAGTCTGATGCAACTTCTTGCTTGGTCGGCCTCTCCAAACCAAAGCTGCCCTCCCACCTCACCACTTCAGGGACAGGATTTACTGTTGCTCGCTGGGAGCAGAGCCGAGTGCCTCTGAGGACTCTGTTTGGATGACCTCTCAGCTATGTAACAGACCAATTCTGAAAAACATGGTGTGTGTGTGTACTTGTGGGGAAACATTTGGAACGATGGATGTTGATGTGGGTCCAAATGTTCAGCATTTTCCTGGATTGTGTTTAATGATAGCAGGGTGAATTGCTTTCTGTGTTTAAGTCACAGAGATTCCCTCAAAATGGCATCTTAAAGTTAAGGAACTGAAGAAATAAAATAAAAAGGTTTTCCTGATGGCAAAAATCTTTAAAGTCTTTCCTGTACCTGACGGCGTTATAGATAGCTATGTGATTGGCATGGCCGCTCACGCCGCTTCCATCGAAGGTCAGCACCTGAAACAACAAAATATGTCACTGTGTGGGTGAAAAGCCGAGTCTGGGTATCTAGAAGCCGAGGCAAAGGCAGCAAGAAAGATTTTCTTAGGTTTATGTGTGTGACTGTGGAGGCTTTTTGGCAGCCGACAACTGATATTTAAAAGCCTTTTTTGTGCATGCATGCTTGCGCACCAGAGGAAACAGGTGAAAAAAAAAATCAGGTCAAAGGGAAGAGAACAAAACTCTCAACTAAAAGACTTGAAGTGTTTGCTCTGCTCAGGCGATATTCTACCATGACTTTGCAATCAAGCACAAGTTTAAGCAGCCAAACCAATATGTTATAAATAACGCATGATCTTTGCATCTAACTGCAAAAACACTTCAACCAAAGAAACAACATTATTCAGTTGGAAAAAAAGGAAATGGAAGTCTGTTCCCTCTGTGCTTTCCCCTGCTTATATTCATTAGAGAAAATGTTTTCTTTGCAACTGAAAGGACTCTTTAAGTTACTTTTTCACTAAAGGTGCTTTTGGCTGTGACGCGTGACAGGATGGGAGGAGACTGCCTGTTTGTTTGTCATCTTTGATAGCCAAAAAAGATCAGCAGCTAAAGCAGAATAACTCAGTCGTGCTTCTCCATTTTCTACAATGAAGACCCCCACCCCACGCCATTACTGCTGCTGTGCTTTCTGTGACTATTTTTGTTGTTGCTGAGAAAGAAATTGTCCAATTCTCAATTTACATCATTCCCATTAACTAATAGTGCGGAACTGCATTGAGTATGATAAGAATCTCTGCATACACACAGAGCACAGGCCATTTCCCCCTGGCTTCAAGGAGCCTCAAAATGCAGTCTAGTCAGGACTGAAAAGGAAGGCAGCTGACAAGGTTATTATGCAGACCACCGTGAAACTGGGATAATCAACAAGGAAGCTGCGGTGCCAAAACACATTGTACAAAGAAAACAATACAGTACATGTATTTCTAACATATAATGGCGGGGAAATTGTGCGGTGACACCGAACAGGAAATGACACAAAAGCCACTTCTTTGAAAGGCACGAACCAAACACAGAGTGGGGCGTACCATGTTGATGGAGTGAGCTCTTATGTGCTTCAGGATTTCAGAGGAGACCAATGAGACGCTCCATTCTGCTTTGGGATCATCTGGGAGTTTTCTGTAGGGCAAAAAAAAAGGAAGAAAGGGACTGCGGTTATGTATCCAGTTAGTATTAAAACAGAGTTATACAGTGTCTGCTTTGTAACCAGTTTGAACATTTAACACAGCATTTTATTAAAAAAAAAAAAAAGGGCTGTTGTAGAATGCAAACATGTGGGAGCGCTGGGAAATACAGAGGTTATGGATCTGAAGGCCCTTAGTATTGTGTATATCTGAAACGCCTGGAGGCCCTCGTTTCCACAAACATCACACTTGGCCTGCTGACTCTCTTGGCCCACTAACATGCACACTCCCTTTAGGCTATAAAACGGAAGCACTGCTTTCTATGGTTGTTCAATGTCCTAAACTCGAGAGACAGAGAAAAAAAAGAAACACAATATAAACACACTCACTTGCCACTGCATTAGGTACACCTGCTCATTAACATAAATATCTCATCAACTGATCCCTCAGTGTATTTAACCTTGTAGACACGGCCAAGATGACCCGCAGAAGTTCAAACTGAGCATCAGAATGGGGAAGAAATGTGATTTTAGTTACTTTGAACGTGGCGTGGTTGTTGGTGCCAGATGGTCATAAACGGCTTATTTGTCCTGCATGAGTATCTCTACAGTTTACAAAGAATAATCAGAGAAAATATCCAGTGAGCAGTTGTCCACTGGGTGTAATTTCTTGTTGATGTCAGAGCAGAATGGCTAGAAGATTGTTTGAAGCTGCTAGGAAGGCAACAGTAACTAAAATAAGCACTCATAATAACCATAGTATGCAGAAGAGCACCTCTGAATGTGCTGCGTGTTGAATCTTGAAGCAGATGGGCTACAGCAGCAGAAGAGCACAATAAGCGCCACCATCCCATGAGCATCGTTTAAACGTCAAAGGCCACCCGTGTTTGTTGCTGACCACGTCCATCCCTTTCTGAGTTATCCTGTTGGCTGCTTCCAGCAGGATAACTCAACATGCCACAAAGCTCATATCATGACCTTGACAATGAGTTCACTGCACTCAATGGCCTCCACAGTCACCAGATCCCAGTCAAACCTTCGGGATGTGGTGGAAGGGTAGATTTGCATCCTGGATGTACAATCGACAAATCTGCAGCACTTGTGTGATGCTGTCATTCCGATATGGACCAGAATATCTGACAAATGTTTCTAGCTCAAGGTAAACTTGTGGCATGTGCGTGTACAAAGTCAGGGAAGAAACAAAAATATTTAGAACAGCAGTTTATAGAGTGACGTTGTTTTTTCTTTCAAGGGAAACGTATAGATAACATGTGGGTGGAATATGTGAGACTGCATGCATGCAAGTATGTAGAGCCAGTTGCCGACATTTCTTAAGTTAAAAACAGCAAACATTTGCCACCTGCATATTCTCCAGTATGAACATTTTTGAGTCTGTTTACAGGATGAAAGAAGGTGAAATACATACACATTGTTCTCAAATCCAATATTCAGATTTCCATGTATTGTGTAAATGTGTGTAACATTTTTTCTTATTTCATTTTAATTGTATTTGTGAAGATACAAAGTAAAAATGTACCTATTTTGCAAAGTTGAAAAACATTCCAAGAATTCCTGAATCTGGAGCTCCATAAGTTAACCACTTCTAAATTGGGCCAAGCCCCATCTCTGGTAAAATTTGCACCCAAAGCCATCCAGAACATTTGGAGATTGATAGTTTGTCTCCTTGGCAACTAGCTGCAGGCTTGTATATAGACCATGCATGGAATGGGGGTAGGTGCGGCAGTGTGTCAGCAGCTGCGTCCCTCCCCTTCATTGCTAACAATGAGCAACGAGTGGTCAGGCTCTGCTGTAAGAGGTGGAGGATGGGGTTGGGTTGGAGGGCTGACTGTGTCATCAGAGGGAGGGACAGAGGGTTAGGGGTTCACAGATAGTTTAAAACTGTCTGTCTTCGAGTGAATGCCCCACTCTTGCACTTGGATACCAGTGACCTACATTTAATAAGAGCAGTGTGTATGGACCTGCTTTGGGCTAAAAGAGAATAAAGCCAGAGCGAGATATTCATGATGCATTATTCTCACTGCTGCATTTAATCGTTTATTACTCAAAACATTTTGAATGATTCTCGATAACTGTAGCTGTGCGAAAGCTGGGAGAGGAAGGAGGAGAGAAGAAAAAAAAAAGAACAACAAAAGATAAAAGACACCTGACCTTTCTCAAGCAGGATGTAGGCTGAGTGTCAGCTTTGCCATGGCAACAGTGCAAAATGTCCTAAAGTAACCTCCCCAGCTCCCTTTTGCAGCTTTGCATGTGGATGTCTAATTGCTTGCAGGCATCTGTATGCAGTTGTTGAACTTTGGCCCACTAAAGGGATTCTATGTGTGTGTGTGTGTGTGTGTGTGTGTGTGTGTGTGTGTGTGTGTGTGTGTGTGTGTGTGTCAGAGAGGGCTTGTTTAGTCTGGTCACATGGACCACAGGTCTATGCAACTGCCAGACTTCTGTCCACACAGTCAGATTATATGTCCTGCTGGGAATGGCTGAGATGCCACTACGCGCCAATTGTACGCCCCTAATATCCCAGTGTAATAAGGCAGTTACAACTATGGTGACAACACTAGCTTACACGTGACGTTTCATGATAATTTACAGACATGTGCGGCTGCAGGTATGGCCAATATTTACCCATATTTAACTATTTGCAGAAAAAGAACCATGATGGAATAGGTGTGTGCTATTCACCGTGGAAATTATTATCTTACTGTTGTTTTGGAAGTAATTTGTGCAGAAAAAGAGGGATTTAATGTGACAAAATTCAAAATTTGTTGTTGGCTGCAAGGTTCGGTGAATGGAAAACTAACAGTGTGACTACACAGAGGCCGATCTGTGCTGCTGACAAATGAATCTTGAGTAAAAGTATAGCCAGAGGTACTGACCTCTGGCTATACTCGGGCTGGAACATCTCATCACGGTTTACTTGGCCCTGCCATGAGCTTATAAATCAGCCAGGACTATTTTTAACCACTGATCAATGTATATTTAATGCTTGTGTGTGGATGTGCTGTCTCTGCTTGCGAGTACCACTTTCCTTTCCTGAAACTTGTGCTGAGCTCTGTGTTTACATGACTACAGAGAACTACACTAATCCAATTGACAACAGACGCTATTAGTTGATTGTTTACTTCTGCGAGAAGCTTTCTGAGTACACGTGAAATATGTTAACAGGGAAGCACAATTATTGAGGTCACAAAGAAATGAGGTAAGCCAGACAGAGTGAGACTTCACTTTAGTCTGATAGATAATGTCATGAAGAAGAAGAATGGCTGAATTTGTGCAGCGAGCAGCTATAATCAAGTTCCAGGGAGCAGAAAGAGGTAATGCCGGAGCAAGTGGAGAGGCAGCAGAGCGTGCTCAGATTGAGCTTGATCACAAAGGCCCCAACATGCACCGGGGCCCCTAGATACTGTCAACACAGCTGTCCTATTCAGTGTGCACTAAAGGGAAAATCATAATGTAAAGAAGAAGGCGCATGTTATTCCTGTGATCTTGGAGAACACTGATACAGTTGTGAGTGAGTACCATCGAAATCTGACATATAAAAAACACAATCCTACGGCCTTCTTAAAAAGCAGAAAATCCAACAGGGCCCACCCAATCTTAAATCTTCACTCTAATCAAAGTACAAGAGAGAGTGATGTGTTTCCTTAAAAAAATGTAATTCAAATATACATAAACAACAGAGGCCGTAGGTTAAAAATTGCTAAAGCTACCCAGGCACATGCAAAGTGTTACTCACCTGCCACTGGGGCACAAACTTCAAAAGAAGAGCAGTAAATTTAGGTCAGAGCAATGAGTAATATCACAAAATCACCACCAAATATAACTACAGCTCACCTACAGTACCGTTGTGGCCCACCAGGAGGCCCCACTTTGGCGACAGTGGGAAGGAAAAACTCCCTTTTAACAGGAAGAAACCTCCGGAAGAACCGGGCTCAGAGGAGGGGCAGCCATCTGCTGTGACCAGTGGGGGTTATTATGTACAGTCAGCACATTATTTAGTGTTAGTTAGTTAGTTAGTGGTTGCATTACAAAAGGAGCCACATCGAACAAAAACCCAACAAAAACTCTGTGGCTCTAAACATCAGCTATTTTCCCCAATGACTAAAGCATATGGGATCAATGTTTCACAGCTGGAGGGACCAAAAACAGGAGAATTGTAATATTTCTTTATATCCTTTGGATCTTTCCCAATCCTCTCCAATATAACACAGCAACTTTGTGAAAAAGGCTTGAAAATTACTGAGAGGCTGAACCCAAGTATGCATACTTTTATGACACACTGATGTACAAAAGAATTCGCTTATTAAAACCTGCCCAAAATAATCAACCAATTAAATAAATCATTCTGCTCACTTCCCCCCTTACGTCCTTGTTTGGAGGGGATCAGGTGCTTAATATCAGCTATCAGTATCACTCCCTGTACCCATCTGACAAACCACATAATGATCGCCAAACATCGCCAAACAATTTTATTTTAGTGAGATTTACAATGACATATATGCGTTCACATGAGTATCCAATATTTATGAATATTAGAAACACACCTCAGTATAAAAAATAGATTATAAAATTAGGCAAACGTGAACATTATAAGCTTAATGTGGCTAAAAGATGTGCACAAATAGACGCACACTGATTCTCCTATTCAAATCGTAGAAAAATGCCTCTAAATCTGATGGCTACATAGCCCTATCCCTGCTGAGATTATGCCTAAAAGACAGCACTGCCTGTGTAATTGAGCACTGTTTGACTATTGTGTGTTAGATTTCAAGCTTTGAACTTGAACAGAGGGGGTTAAGAGCAAAAAGCCAAAGACTGGCTAGCTGTGTACAGACACACTAAGGGAAAAACATTTTGGAATGACCTACATTAGCAGTGCTTAGAGCGTGGCCAAAATGTATCCCACAGTCCTTGGCAGTTGCCTTCAGTAGACATGGACAAGAGGAGGAGGGGTGGGATAGATCGAGAGAGCACGAGAGAGGCTGACTGTCAGAGAGTGGAACTCAGGCTCTGAAAGTGCTGATTAGGTGTGTGTTTTGGGCAAACAACAAAATACAAAGAAAGGGAAAATGGGCCACACTCCAGTTCAGCAGAAGTGCAGAGAGCCCTAAGATCAAAGTTCAGCTATATTTTGTGTGCACAAGATGATAAAATGGGAAGTGTGTGCATGTGAGTTAAAAAAAAGCACACACACACACACACACACACACACACACACACAATACTCTCCAGGGCAGACAACCTGGGCAGTCTGCCAGCTTATAACTGAGTTCCAGGTTAGTGCAGAGTTCATACAGCTCTCCTGGTGAGCCAACATGGAGACACTCACATGTAGGCAGCCCTGATGTTCTTAGAAACCACAACATTTTCAAGAAAAGCTGCACAGTTGATCCACAGGAGAGGGGAAAACAATACTCTTTACCATTACCTTTTCTGTGTAACTTGACCTCGCCAGCAGGCAGAGACAGACGACTTTCATTTGCTGACTAAAAGCCTTATGATGCACGGCTTTTGCTTCTATTGTGCTTTTAGCTGTAGCATAACCTGTTCTGTGTTTCTGCAACAAAACTGGAATGTACGGGCATCTTTCTTTCCGCAAGAAAATTGTTGTGCCACCAAAGAGTGACACAGTTCTCTTTAACCCCTGCCTCCCCGAGACACACACTTTTATAGATTTTCCAGTGGAACTAGCATTACTAAAAGGATCACCTCGTACACATCACTAAACCTTTAATTGACATAAATGTCAAGTTTTGAACACAATACTGAAGAATAAAGGGCTTTATTTAGGTCGCGTC
>NW_024582476.1:1163374-1236631 GCF_018398535.1 Haplochromis burtoni | reverse complement strand
TCAGGAGAAAAATATCATCATGCAACTAACATGATAAAACTTCCAACAAATACTTTCAGCTCCGGTACAGACATCCCAGTCTGCCCAGTTATTTTTTCCCAGGGATCGCTAACTAATCCTTTGTGACTGCTTAAACAGGCTGATTGATTGCTCCGGGTGTACAAACAGGCAAATGTTCTTCTAAAGACTTTCAAAAGTAACGAAAAAGATACTTTAATGATAATTTATTCTATAAATACTTGACTCTTTCAAAGATGCACATTTAAATAGATCTGTATATACAAGCTGTAAATGGATAAAAGGATCAATAGACTGATTCCGTGATGGAATTTTTAAGGTCTTTAAAGAGCCTTTTGTCCCACAGGGCTGACCCATCGCTGCCTCCAGAGCCTACTCATATATTTCCCCTGTGACACAAAGGTAATATATCAGGTCAGGCTACATCGGAGCTGTCACAGTGAGAATGGGAGGGTTGTGATTTGTGGTCAACTCTCTTATTTGTTCTTATAGACACTGGTTGGCAGCGAGGGGGTGATGAGCTCCAGCAGCAACACATGCTGAGACCTGACTCCTTAATTGAGGGCAGCATACATCAATGGACAACGCACACATCTGTATATTTAGTGGCACAAACTCTCTGATTGTGAAAGGCAAAAAACTGAATGACTGTTATTTTTATGTTGCATGCTTGGGGTAGATGGCTTCTTACTTGTGGTTTATGATGATGATTCTGGACGCTGGTATCCCCAACACGGCACAGCTGTTCAGAAGTTCTTTTTTACGCTGAGCTCCTTGATTGTAGTAGTTTCCTGCGTAACACGTAGAGGTCACATTAGATGTTAGATATGGTATTATCGCAGTAGATTATGTATAATTAGCAGTTTTTATAGTTTTAAATATGGGGGTGGCGTACAGATGGCCTCTGGAACAGGACTGGGGTTTCCCAAAGAGAACTCTGAACAACAGCCATGTTTCTTGTTCTTGTACCACTTATTGGGAAGCTTCGATTGCACTTCTGGTACCTGACAACTTGTTTTTAACTTAAGCAGTGCTTGTCACAAAGGATGTAGGCTTAAGGTAGGTACTAAATCATTCAAAATTCAAAAACAAAACAGAAGAAGAAGAAGAAGTAAAATAAAAAGAAGGACGAGCCACACAGACAACAGGGAGGTGTGCAAAGACATACAAAAAATGAACATAGTTCACAACATAAGGGAAGGTATGAAGGTACATCGATTATGTTCTCTTTCAGTTCTTATACTTTTTTTTATATTTCAAACCAAATTGCAAAAAATTGGGAATGCCGTCTGAAATGGTGAATAAAAACAGAATGCAATGATTTGCAAATCTCCTAAACCCATATTTTCTTCACTATAGAAGACAGGTAATATATTATATGTTTAAATAGAGGGATTTTACTATTTTATGAAAAATATCAGCTCATAAACAACAGACGAACTTTCAGTTCTTATACTTTTTTTTATATTTCAAACCAAATTGCAAAAAAATTGAAGGGGG
Source organism: Haplochromis burtoni (assembly GCF_018398535.1). Lineage (NCBI taxonomy): Eukaryota > Metazoa > Chordata > Actinopteri > Cichliformes > Cichlidae > Haplochromis > Haplochromis burtoni. Next base: position 1,235,113 of record NW_024582476.1, on the reverse strand, counting down.
CAACATAGGGGTAAAAATGTAAGTAGTTCTACAAAAACTAATGGAGAAACAAACTGCAATTAATTAGGTTAACTGGCAAGAAGGAATGATTGTGGTTGGGTATAATGAGAAATATTAAAGATGGAGTTTCTCTGAAGTAAAGATGAGCAGAACTTCCATTGTCTGCAAAACTATGTTTTCAAATTGTGAAACAATTTCAGAATAATCTTGGTTATCATAAAATTATGAACACTTTAAATATGTCATCATCTACAGTACATAAGATCATTAAAAGATTCAGAGAATATGGAGAAATCTTTGTGAGCAAAAGTCAGCACAGGATGCTTGACCCTGAGACAGCGTTGCTTTAAAAACAGGCACGGTTTTGTTATGAAATCACTGCATTTGATCAGAAACACTTCCCAAAACCCTTGTCTGTGAACACAGCTCACTGTGCCATTAACAAATGCAGGTTAAAGCTCTAACATACAAAAAAGAAGCCATATCTGAATGTTGTCCAGAAACGCAGCTGTCTTCTCTGGACCAAAGCTGATTTAAAATGAACTAAGGAAACTTGGAAAGTTACTGTGATTACTGCTTGTTGTTAAAAGAAAAAGAGGGGGTGGTGTATAGTAATAAACATTGCCCTGTCCCACTTTTATTGAGAAGTCTTACTGCTTTCATATTCAAAGTGATTTTTTAAGTGCATATTTTCTCAGCTTAAACATCTGATATGTTTTCTATGTTCTATTATGCGTAAAATATGGTTTTGAGCTTAGCAAATCACTGAATTGTGTTCTAACTTTTTACACAGCATTTTAACTTTTTAGGAATTGGTGTTGTACTCCTGAAAGATGCATGAGCACTTGGTACTCTTGTGGTGTAATAACTGCTGGAAAATTAAGCAGCTCCTGTATGTCTGCAGAGCATTGCATGCACTCAAACGGGATGGATAAATCATTAAATGTGCTTGAAGTTACGGTTTGTTCACTCATTTCTCCTCTGCCTGGATCTGCTCTGTGTGCATACATTTATGTTGGATTTGAGGTGTGGTGACAAATAAGAACAACAGGGAGCAGAGGAGAAAAGCTAGTGTGACCCTAACTGACAGTAAAACAAACAAACAAAAAAGTGGGTACAAGTCTTTAATTGGTCTATATATAAATATATGGTTCTATCCGATTAGCAGGTAGGACCACTTTTCATTTTAATTTTCTGTATCTTTATATTGTTTTTTTTCTTGGGTATGCAAATATGAGTGTGCTGTCACCGTACCTTCAGACAAACAGAGCAAATTTACGGTGGCATTTAATTCAATGAGTCGTATGATCGTTGGCGCGAAGAACATACACTCGTCATCCGGATGCGCAGTTACGACCAGAGCTCTGATATTCTCGCCGTTTGTTTCTCTGCTTGATGGAGCATTCAATGCACGCTTCAACGACTTCACCAACGTCCGCCGATGTCGAAAAAAAATGCATTTTATCAAAGCCAAATAGGACAAAATTATGATGACAGCCAAGTACAAAGTCATTATTTTGACCGTTACCGCATAAAATCCGTGTAAAAACAAAAGCCTGAAGTGTAAATGGTTCCATGTGTAACCCCCCCTAAAACAACACCCCCCGCGCAGTCTTTTAACTGTTACTAACGTTAGGCATTTATTAATTAATTCAACAACTGGAAGTATAACTCAATTCAACAAGCATGGGTTCACATGTTTATTCCCACGATTGCCATATTTTTTGTACTAATTGCAGTCTCGGTGACTTTTATTTTCGTTTCACTTTAAATAGATATATAATGAGAACGCAAGACAGAATAATTTTCTGGCTTGTCTGAATAAATATAAGAAGGAACACGTTTATATCGTTGTATAAATCGAGAGAAATAATCGTTTCTGAAAAGTGAAGTAAAGAAAAAAACACTGAGAACATTACCGTGTTTGAGGGGAAGATTTAGTTGTCACACCATTACATTGTCCTTGCAGATATATAACACTCCAAAATAATATTTTAAATTTCCTCGCAAAAAATGGCATTTGGCAGCCACTTGCACTGTTTTCTGCAGAGTCTAGTTTTATTCGTATATACATATATTTTAAGGACTAGATATACCCTGGGGATTCATTAATAATAAGGGGAATCTTTTTTACTCTGCCAGGACATCAACCGACAAATGCGGCGCAGCCTTCAGACTGCACAGTCGTCCACAGCCCATAACCCGCGGATTTACAATCAACTATTGCCACATATTTCTGCACAGGGAACCCTTTCTCTGCCATCGATATATTTTCTTATAATGAGGTAAGTAAAAATAGTTACCATGCAGCACATCAACATGTCTAATTAGCACGCTATTTAAGCGCCCCGGTCTACGCTGAAAATCTGCCTTGCAAGATGGCGACGTGGTTGAGATTTCAAAGGTGAAATACGGCTAACTTAGCAAGCTAGCGACAACAACAGCAATATCTTAAACGCCACGACACTAAGCTAAAGCGTTAAAGTACCGCATATTTTAAAATGGACCTTTATTGTCGTGCACGATTTTGGCGCATTTCCGGGGATGCTCTCTGCTGTAGAAATAACCCCATTCCGCCGATCAAGATAAGATACAAATTCAGTTGCGTTTATATGACAGTGTGGCGTTAAAAGACAACAATAACAACGTACAACAGCATTATTTCACCATGCATGCCTGTAGCTGAGGCCAGGGAGGTCACCACAGCTGCTGGGTTAGTGTGGAAATTATCAGAGGGACCACTGTAAATAATTTACTTGCTAACTTTACCTAGAACTTTACCTCGATACGAAGAAAACTGATGAAAGTAGGATTTTTTTTTTTAATTCTGCAGATGTAACGACCCCAATCCGGTCGAATATTACAATTAAGACGCCGAGAACACACAGGAGCATCATTTTCGTTTAGCTGCCATATTACATTATTTTAAAGTGCGAGAGATCCAAGAAATGACTCCCATCATGGGTTTGTTTGCAAGTTACACTAACATACACTACAACTGAGAACGAGGCTATAGTCAGGCCCCTAAGAAGTAGAGTTCCAGATTGTAATGCTAAGCATACCTATGTCATTATTATTATGCGCTGCTTTTAGAAAACATCGTGTTAAGAAAGGTTTAAGTGATTTAATGCCCAGAATGAAGCACTGTAAGAGACAATGCATTCTGGAGCCTAGGAGGTTAGCTGTTTCTTATTGAGAGGACACGTGTTAATATTTTTAAATTATTTTGAATTATATTTAGAAGTATATGACTTCCCTAGCTTCATCCTTGCGACTTTAACAAAATACTTTCCAGGTTTGGTTTGTGTGTCAGCTATGCTTGTAAATAGAAGGTCATCGCCACATGCTGCGATTCGGTTTTTTCAGAACAATAAAATGGTAATACTTCAGGCAGCTGTGGGGCTGCTGGGAACTCTTTTAGCAGTTTCTCTTATTTCATTTACCGCCAAACATTTTGACCTGTAATTGCTGAGCTGATTTGTTCTACCTGAATTTGGCTCAAAGCCATAAGGTGCTGTTGAAAATGAGGTTGAGCCTTTTATAGATTTAAGAACCACATTCACAGACTGTCTGGTGCTGGTTTTGTGGAGATGATGATGATGATGAACACATTTGTCACTGCATTTAGGGTTTACAAAGGGAGCCATGAAAGTTATTTTTTTTATTTGTTTTTATTTAAAAAAAACCCAACAGCAATCACCAGTTGGGTAGTTACAAGTTATTTTGTTGTTTGTAGTCTTTTTCTAATTATTAAAATAGATCTTGGCCAGGGATTGAAAGGTAAATGGTAAGTATTTGTATAGCGCTTTACTAGTCCCTAAGGACCCCAAAGCGCTTTACACATCCAGTCATCCACACACTGGTGATGTGTGAAGGCACCCTGGGGCGCACTGACAGAGGCGAGGCTGCCGGACACTGGCGCCACCGGGCCCTCTGACCACCACCAGTAGGCAACGGGTGAAGTGTCTTGCCCAAGGACACAACGACCGAGACTGTCCAAGCCAGGCTCGAGCCGGCAACCTTCCGATTACAAGGCGAACGCCCAACTCTTGAGCCATGATCGCCCCATAAAGTAACATCTGTTCAACTTTAGTGACCGGTAACGGTTATAACTGTTTGCAGTAAACTAGCATGCAGACTAAATTAGTTTTAGTTCATCAGTATAGTGCTGACTGCTGAATAGTGCCGTCATTATTACTGCAAGAGGATCCTGCACTATTAGGCCATCATTTTTTATTTTTTGTACATGCACTATATATTCATACTCTGCATGCAAACACTTCAAATTTTCAGGAAAAGCACATTGAGAAATGGCTTAAAATTTCTATCAGTCATTCATTATTTGGAGTTTTGTTAGCAGTGTACCTATTTATTGCCTGTATCTGTAGAATATTAAACACGCTTGTACTTGCTTATGGCGAGTCATATCGTGTAATCTATGATATTGGCACTGTTGTCACACATGGCAGATTTTCCTTGTGTCTTACAGGCCTATTGTTGGTATGTGTTGTTTTTATCCATAAATATTTAGTCAAAATACAAAACTTTGTGCATTAGTTCATTTGGAACGCACTGGAGTATCTGGGCTCTATGATTTGTTATTAGAGAGAAGACAATGCACCCTGGCTTGGTCCTGGCTCTTGTTCTTTGTACGATGCTTGACTAATTGAGGGTGACAGGATTCTGCGCAGCCAAGACAAACTCACTAATTTTCATCTGAATCCAGTTTTGTTTAAATGCACTGGCTAAGTTGTTCATCGTGGGTACAGTTATGGGACGCTATCCTGACAGAAGAACATGAAACAACATGAATAGAAAGTTTAAACCACCTCCGAACAGAAGTTTGTTAAAATCTGAGAAACTGTTCCCATGTAAAGGGAAATAGCCTTCAATGCACAGTAGATTGTTTGTACAGAAGATAGAAACCATAATAATATATTGATTAAAAATCTATGAATCTTGTGCCACGTGTAGAAAATGTCTTCACAGTTTTAAAAATAAATTGTAGAAATAAATTGACATTTAAATGCTGGTTTTCTGCAATCCGTTAATCCAGATGTTAAAATCTGATTTCAGTGTAACCGAAGACATGGAGGCAGTAAATGAATAGTATGAATACACCTGTGACTCAAAGTAGCTGAAATAGACCCTCACAGTAGTTTTCATTCCGCTATAGTCAGTATTTTCACGATAAAATGTCAATAAAATTCCTTCATTAAACCACCTGTTCACCACCCTCCACCTCTCTCTTTTTTTTTTTAACAGTGATGCCTACAGCAAGGCTGAGTCTATATTTATTTTAAAGCTTAAGTTACTAAATATTTTGCAGATTTAGGTTATTAATCTCAAATATAGAGCAGCATGGTGGAGTCATGGCTAGCACTCTCCTCACAGCAACAGGGTTCTGGGTTGGAGTCTTGTTCTGCCCTTACCTGTGTGGGTTCACTTCGGGTACTCTAAGAGACCAAAAACATTAATTGGCAATTGGCCGGAGGTGTGAAAGTCTTTTTTTTTTCTTCTTTAAAATAAATCTAAAAAATATCTAAATATTGGTGGTCTTTTTTGTTGGTGATTTTGAATCTGGGTGCATTTTTGTATGTTTGAGCTTCCTACACATTACACAGTCTAAAACAAAAGGTTTAGTTTAATACAAACAGTCATGAATCAGGTTCATTGAATTATAAATAATAATGTTAGTGTTATAATTATTTTATTTTGGGGTATGTTAACTTCATTACTTACACTGGGAATGAGGTGATTTTTGATCAAAGCCAAAATTCTCCTCACAGATACTTTGTTGTTCATATAAATACGTCTTAACCAGCCTGATCACATTGGGACTGGTCTGTTCCCTAGTGCCTATGTGTTTGTGTTGCTCATTTCCAGTTGTGGTTTGCGTAATTTTTGCAGGGTTCTTGAAAAATATTTTTATCATGCACTTAAATATTTTCAGCTTATATGATGACTTGATTAGGTTTTTTTAAGTACAGAAAAATACTTTTTAAAAAATATATACATTCATGTCTTAAATTTGACTCTTTGAAAAGTGCATGTATGTTTCTGTCTGGTGCAGGTGGTTCGTGTCTCCCAACATGGTCTAGCTAAACTCTGCATTCCGTGAAGCAGCTACAGCCCGCTAGCACTGAGCCAGGATGTCCAGTAGCTCGGGCTACCCCCCGAGTCAGGGGAGCTTCAGCAGTGAGCAGAGCCGATACCCATCACAATCTGTCCAGTACACCTTTACCAGCAGCCGGCACCCACAGGTAAAGCCTCCTTTCTGCTTTCTTTTGTTTTGAGCGAACAGTCATGTTTGTATCCTCACCGAGTCAACCACTATTAGCCTTTTTGTTGTGGTGTAGAATCTCACTGACAGCTTTGATCGTGTTGCATTAGTGTTTGCCTGTATGATAGATTTTAAGCTGTTGATGGTGATATCTGAAAGAGCAGGGGATAGATTATTTTCACTTTTCAAAAATACCACTTGTTCTGAGTTGACCAATCAGTGTCCTCCCAGGATTGAACCAGGGATCTTTTGCTTGTTGGGCTAATGCCAAAAGAAGCTACACTATGGAGCCATAGCTTTACTTCTATGAGAAATTACACTACTGTTTTCAGTAAAAACAAAATGGTGTAAAATGATTTTATTGTTGCTGAAATCAGATTTTGCATAAGGTCTTGTGCCACTGGCTTCACTTGATAACACAAGGTATCAAAATAGCTGACCCATCTAGATACATTTTGTCTTTTTTTTCTCTCTCCTTTCAAACTTGCTATGACATCTGCCTATCCCTGCTGGAAACTACCTAAAACTTTGTGATTTGTTTTCTTCCCCTACTTGGCTAAAAGCTATCTTTTAGTGGTGCACTTGATTTTTGGTGTAAGGAAAAAAGTGAGAGCTTTGAAGTGAAAATAAATGCAATAGATTAATCAGTCCTGTAGCATAAATACACACCATTTGGTTTTTGTAATTGTTGGATGTCAAAAATGGGATAGAATCTAAAATTTGATTAGTAGTCTAGCTTTAGCTAGTATTCCAAATGAAATCAATCTGTTCCTCTTTCTGTTAATTGTGGCTTAGGGTGCAGTATGAGTAGATATCTCTTCATACTGAATTGGAACCTCACTCCTTACCAAGAAGTTTTTGTTTTTGTTTATATTATATGTGTGAATAAAAGATTGGCCAATGACAGCAGAACTTTAAAGATGTTGTTAATTGAGGCTTTGGGCTTGCTTTTGAACCAGTTGATTTGAAAAGGTAATGCACACGCTAGGACTAATTTACAGCCAGATTCCATCTTTGCATGGAAAACGAGTCCAAAGTTGAGTTTTTACCAAGCTCACTGTCATGTTGTTTGTGGCTTTTAAGATTTTAAGGAGCTTTATTGCTTCATTTTCAACTACAACTGAAGATTGAAGTGATTTAAAAAAAACAAAACAAAACCCAAGACCAAACCCATTTTTTAATTTATTAGTGTTACATTGTTTATTTAAACCAATTAGAAATGCATCGATGCTGATTAAATTTGCTTGTAGTCTCAGTAGTGAAGAACCATGTGTGGTGGTAATTCCCGTAGCAGTATTTAACTCTAGAGCATCGTCCTTTTGCGCATTCATTTGAGAATGTTGGATGGTGTTTGGACATTTTCAGTGACACGTTTCTTAGAAGCATACTTTCACAGAAAACTCTCGATGGGACATTTCTGAGCATTCACATTGTTTGCTTAAATCTGGGACAAAATGGGAATTTAGAAATGTTTCCTGTAACTGCATTTGCTTGTTCAGGTTTGTTTGGCAGTCACACTGTGCTGATAACATTTCTGTGTTCTTTACCCCATACGGTTTTGGATAAAAGCCCCTGACTATTACAGACATTTTAATCAATGTTCTTGCCATCAACAACATTCCTTTTAGTTTGCCAGAGGAGGAGTAGTGCTGCTGGTTTCAGTAATTCCATTGTGAACTGACTAATGACACGTTTGAAAAACGAGTGGAACTGGGCCTCACTTCAGGCCAGCCCTTATTCTCTAGTACTAGGATATATATATTTTTTGTATATTCCTGGTAAGCTTAACCATGTCTGCAATCTCTGCCCCCCCTCCTACCCCCTCACCCCCCGGGCAGAGGTCAGAGTAAGGACAGAATACAACATTGGCCTATCCCTGCTGATTAATTTGGGAACTTTGTTGTTTTAATAAGGTGAGATCACAGATGAAAATGGCCTCTTGGATAACTGTGCCGCATTTATAGCTGTTTTTCTTTTTCTATATATCTGCAATGTCACTGTTAAATAAACCAACAAATAAAATTATGTAAGCTAACAAAATAAGCAAAGCTAATTAGCTTAATTATTTATGATTTTAATCTCTGATTGCTGGCATCGTGATTGTCTACTCAGAGTTCCAGCTGAGTGGCAGAAATGCCCATTGAGTTGCCTTTATTAGATTAAGTAGAACAGAGTTTACAGGAAATGGGATGGGTGGGGTTGCAGACATGTGTTTATGTGCGTATGTATGCATGAGGTGAGATGCAGCACAGGTCCATGGCTACACTCTAACTGGGGACATCGCAGTTACATGATTTTTGTGCCCCTCAAAGCTTTTGGCAGCGCATTGTACAGTCAGTGATGGTGCTTACATGAGCTGCTAAGGGGTAAAAAAAAGAAAAAGCATTGTGCTTCAGGTTATAGTTCATGTGTAAAAGTGTGAGTGAAGCAGGCAGTGGAGGCAGCTTTACTGATTCAAAGTAAGATGTATCTGTAGCAGAGAAATGTGTCGCTTTTGTAGACACTACTTTCTAAGGATGATCCGGTTGCTGCATCTGTGAGGTGCTTATAGTTTGTTATGGTATGTGAGGTGATGTTTGTTTTTGTGTATTGATTTCCATTTTCCCTGCTTCACACTGTCAAGAACTTGAATGAGATTGAGATTTGAGAATTAATTTGCTAAGTGTTCCTCTTGCCTTTAGGATTTCACCGTCCCAGACTACCGGAATCACATGCAGGATCCACAGGGTCGCAGAAGACCGTCTTTACTGTCCGAATTCCACCCTGGAGCTGAAAGGTAGGAGCGTAATATTCAAATACCAAGCTGCTTATTAGGCTTTATTAGGTGCTTTCTTATTTCATTTTAGGTTTTGTTGTAGAGAGGTTTTCCCTTCTTGCATCTAGAGCAGGGCGATATGGCCAAAACTATTTATCATGATATATATTTAAAATTTGCGATAACAATATAACTGACAATATAATTGATGCGAGACAAAATACAACTCCACAACTTTACTAGCGTAAAAACCCCCCCATCCATGTATTTTCACTTAAACAAGCAGCTGTTTTTTTTTATGTGCATTAAAGCTATATAAAAATTTAACAGTGCAAAAGCAAATTCCTTGCTGAAAGTTTAACCAAAAGGCATTTCCAGTAGAAATGGGCTGACATATCCCGACCATAACCATGTATAATATCCACTGAAGTTAAAAAGAGGTGCTTTGCAGCATTAAACTGCAGTGTGCCAAATAAAAAAGTCAAATACGTATTTTTCGGACCATAAGGTGCATGGGATTATAAGACACATTAAGTGAAACAAAGCAGTCAGATAACTCAAACTATTCTTGCTTCCTCCACTTCTGTACCATTGATTCATTAATGCTGTATTCTATCACAGCTGCTTTATTCCCATGTTGTACGTTTGAATTTTTTCAGAAATCTCTCAGTCAGAACATGCTACATCATGCTTAGGTAACTAACAAAGCTAGCGAGCTAACTTCCGCTAACGTCCTGTTAACTTCTAACTCCGTTAAATGTAATAAATTTTTTTTCTAGGATGCCTGGATGTTAAACTTCATAGTTACACCTGGTAAAGCAGCAACGCTGATCATTTTATTAAAGGTGAAAGAATTTAGACAGTTTTTAACTCTCAGTGATGCTGCAGTGTTCGTTTGACTTTGGGACCTGAAATTGACTGAGTTTAGGACACAGATTACTCCCAGATTTACGAGTACCTTAGTCTAAATACGGCAATAATGACGGCTCACGTGCATGTTCTACAAAAAAATGTGCTTTGGTGGGTATCTGACGGACAAACACCAAACCAGTTCCACATCACTGAAGTAGCACCATTTTTACAAACCAATTCTGGTTCATCCATTTCACTGAACGATCCGCTTTCTCTCTTCTCATTCTCCGTTGCCGCCATGATTTTTCGGCCATGTGCGCATGCGCGTTTTACTCATATTCTATCACGATATTTCATTTTCTTATCGTTGCTTAACATTGTACCGGTATTACCGTGAACGGTATAATATGGCCCAGCCTTACTTGCATCCTCCAATTAATTTTGACAGCTAGTTGCAGTTTCTGATAAATCTGTAAATTTCTTGTTTACTTTTCTTTGTCAGGCCTCCAGAGAGGCGCCATGGTTACGAACAGCAGTTTCACTCTGTCTCAGCCCAACCTGAGCATGAGGTCTTGGAGGCTAAACGCCCTCGCCTGGAGACTGTTGCTGAGGCTCATATCACCCGCACCCCTCCCACTGCGGGGGGTATTGTTCTGCCTGTGCCCCATAGTGTACAGGACAGCCTAAGAGCCACTGTGGAGGTCAAGAAGGTGGGCATCATATTTTTTATTTTGTAGGTCCTGTATTTGAACCAGTTTATCAGGCAGAAATAATTAAGCTTAAGATTGGACTAACATTTACTAATGTCAGTGTTCAGTATTCATAAAAGTTATTGTTGCGAGCATCTGAAAGACAAAAGATGAGGTCAGTTCTTTCCCATAATTAAGATTTCTTTATTTTGTTGGAACAAAAGTGAATATAAATGAGGACTAAAGCACAATCACTGTACAAAATAAGGCTCTCCACTATGGATAATGGCCAAATTTTAAAACATCAGCCATAGGCCCTTTATTTCGCAGTTGCTAAAGTCTTGAACTTAACAATAGGTTCTTGTAGACAATAAAAAAAACTTGAGTCTGAGTAGACACTGAGTAGGATTCTCAAACACTTAAGACTAATGCAGTCATGACGTTTTATGAAGGTTTTATTGCTGGATGGGGCTATTTTGGTAAGGTGTTGATTTGATTTGTATCCTCAGAGGATGTAATTTATAGGCCTTTGGACCTGAGCAGTGCATATTTGCTGATACTGTCAGGTTAGCCAGTAAGCCATGCACCGGCTCATGTTTCTCTACTGTCAGTACTTGATGTTGTTCAGCTGCCTTTTTGCTTAGTCTCTCCTCCTACAATCAGAGGAACTCTGCTGTCTTGGACTGCCAGTGAAGGTTGTAGTCCTTGTTCTGCCCTGGACATCATCTGTGAACTGGAAAGGCAGAGTAGAACAAGAAATGCTCTTTCTAGCTGCTAGACAATGACAGTCAGAGTCAGTCTGTAGGAGGTGAGAACGACTGGAGAGGTAGCTGAATGGCTCAGAGCCTGCGCATAGGGAAGCATGAAACCAAACAGGTTTGTGCTGGTTAGTGGTGAATTAATTTTCAAAAATAAAATACTTGGTAAATTAAGCTCTTCTGTCATATTATTGCCAGATTGCCTACCAATAATTTGTATAAACTTATTTAACAGTTTTTTGGTTTTTTTGCCAGGAGACTCAGTTCACTGTCAAAGTGGAGTCTTCCTCAGGAGGACCTACACTACACATGGGGGAGGAGCAGGACACCTCTCCTTCTAAACTGTCCAAGGAAGAGCTGATCCAGAGTATGGACCGTGTAGACCGAGAGATTGCTAAAGTGGAGCAGCAGATTTTCAAGTTGAAGAAAAAGCAGGTTGGTTACCCAGCTTGGCCTTTTTTCTCTTAACATATTTCAAACACAATGAGTGTTGTGTAAGAAAACATGGCACAGATAATGTTTTTCTTTCTTTTTCTTTAAGAAATAAACTGAGAGACTGATATGATACAAATTTTAGAACAGCATTGAGGAAGTGCTTAAATATAAATGTTTTGTTGCTTTTATGCAACTGTATCACAGCTAAACTTCAAACTGACTTTTTATTGAAAGTGACACTGAGGATAAATACTAAGAAAAATATTCATGGGAGGGTCTCAGAAATCCGCAGATCCATTTAGTGTAAAAAGTGTTGTACTCTCAGCTCAGGGTTAAAGTAATCTACCGGAAGTCTTTCCCTTTGAGAAAAGCCTGTTCAGTATGTCTGGTGCTAAATATCAAGTCAAATATCAGTTCTCTACTGACTTGGTGATGATAAGCCCTGGAGGCTTGCTTGTCTTCTCGGTGAGCTCCAAGTTGCTCTTTGACCTTGAAAATTAAAGCATTCCTCAGGGCTATAAGATGCCTCTGCTGTAAATCTATAGGCTGACAGACTTGTGTCTTTCATTTTCTTGTATTTTTCCTAGAAGGCACTCACAGAAACGACATTTCTAGGTCCCTAGGTTTACTTTTTTTCTTCAGCTCAGCATCCTATTTAGATTAGATTGTTGTTTTTTCTTGTTTGTTTTTTTACTTCTTGGTCGTCTTCGAACTGCTATCTCTTTTGGAATTCTACTTAATTAGATAGAAATGTTAGCTGATCGAGGCTGCAAGAGAATACCTCTCCCTTTTCTAGTCTGCCTTTTCCCAAGGTTTTCAGGGATTTAATGTTTATTTGAGGTATTTCAGGAACTCCTAATCTGGTCCCTGTAACCTGGTAGTTTACATAACCTTTAGCTTGTAAACATTGACCTAGCAAACATTCAGCAGATTAGTGTGTCTGTATTTATTAACATGGCCCCAGTTAGGGCTGTTCGATATAACGGTATATATCGGATGCCAGTATAAAAACGTCTATCATTTCATTTTACGCTATCGTTTGTTTCGTGGTGTCGCAAAATAAACTGTTTACGGCAATGTTTTTTTTCATCGTTTTGATGGTCACTGTAGTGGCTATATTAATTTCTTAAAGTTCTCTCTTTCTCTTATATTTAATATAACCACACTACGGACGGACAAGCGCCTGTTTTTATGGGTTGTCGTTAGCAACAACGACGGTAACACCATCGCATGTCCGCTTGTTTATTTTCCACATAAACCTTTCACAATAAAGCTCAAGATCCTATTGAGGATTTTCAAAATAAACGGAATCACGTGAAAAAGTATGCAGAGTATTGACGGATGAGAAGCAAAAAAAGAGTCGTCAGGTGCTAAAAAATAAACCTTAGACTCAAACGTTAGAACAGGCTTTCCCCACAGCACGTCGTGTAATAAATACTCACAAAAAAAACGGCGGCCGTTACAACCTATGCCTAAAAATGTGTAGTTTCATGCATCGGTTAAAACACTCGACTCCAGGTACAAGACGCCCAGCTGGAAACATTTCACCTATCCGAGATTCACAGAATTTACAGAAAATATTACATTTTTTGTGATTTATATCGTTATCGGACGATAGATGTTTTATATCGGGATATGAGATTTTGGTGATATCGCACAGCCCTAGCCCCAGTGGCAGAAACCTTCAGCCTTATACACAAAAACGCCTGCAGGGAATAATTTGACAATACCTGCATGGTCCTCATATATGAGATGCCGGGATCAGATCACTACACTGTTTATGGGTCTGTGTTTTTTCACAATCTGCTCTGTATGGTCATGCATAGATGAAATAAGTCTCTCCACTCCACATTGTTATTCTGATCTTGTGTTGCCATAGGTCAAAAATTCATGTGTTCTTGTTGTCTCTTAGCAACAACTTGAAGAGGAAGCAGCAAAGCCAGTGGAGCCCGAAAAGCCAGTGACTCCTCCCCCGGTGGAGCACAAGCACCGCAGCATAGTCCAAATCATCTACGACGAAAACAGGGTTAGTCGTCTCATGCAAACACAAAGACACGCCTGCAAGTAGCATTGGTTCTTTGCTCTCTGGTCTCTGTTAGTTTATTATCTTGAATAATTCGAAACAGTGTCTGCAGAGCTGGGAGAACAACATTACTTTTTCTGTTTAAAATCGTGCCACAATAAGCTGTGAGCAAGTGTTAAAACCACCAATGACACCAGCCAACCCGTGACAGTCTCCACCCTCAAATTAAGTAATTCTTTTTGTTAGCTGATGGGTTTGGAGTTTAATTTCACTCCCACTAATCACTTTCTGTAGTATCTAAGCTGTGGTAACCAACTGATGATATCTGAACGGTTCCTGTTATTGCTGACTCTCCTCACCCCCGTTTATATGCATCATCTGTTAGAAGAAGATGGAATATTTTGTGGTTGTAGCATTGTGTTTTGAAGTTAATGGGACTAGAAATGATGCTTCTTTTAAGTGCCGAATCTGTTTATCAAACAGAAGATGTGATTCTTTGTATCAGTTAAGAATATATTAATCTCATTCAAGGGCGGAGGTAAGCCTCATTATGTGTATTTCAGTTGAACAACAGTGCAGCAAGTGAGGATGTGTTTACAGAGGTCACTGGAGTTCATGTGTGTCAGACAGTGTTGTGGTAGGAGAGCGCTGGGACACGCCTTCCCTTCTCAGTCAACCATTAACCCTTTAGGCTGTAAAGCTGCTCAGGCTTTGCACATAGCATTTAGTCTGGCAGCTGTGGTTGTTTATCTCAGTCTGCAGATGGGGGTTTGTGAAATGTGAAAATGAAGAGTTGGTATGTCCCTAATGATCTTGAAAAAGCTGACAGACTGCAGCGATCCAGGAATACTGCCTTGACTGCACTATTATTTACACTTCAGTGGGAGTTCTCACTCTTATATTTATTTCGTTTTTTTGTATTGTGAATTGCTTCTCAGGCTTTTGCAATTTCTTGCTTTTTGAATTAATTAATGGAGGAAGATTATATGTCAAGCCAACTGAATACATCTGAAATAATCAAACACGTGTCTGTAAAACATTTTTGTTTAGTTTAGTCTTAAGATTATGGTTGTGGCCATAGTTCAGTACTTCACTTGAGAAAGGAAAAACATTTGCCACCTCTATTTTAACTGAACCTTCCTTTTAATGCTGTGCTGGCAAAATGTCTCAGAATCAACATAAACATCCATATCTGAAGATGGTGTGTTCCTGCTGTTTCTTTTTTAGTCTCCTGTTGTAATCTTTTTTTTCTTTCCCCGATCTAGAAAAAAGCTGAAGAGGCCCATAAAATATTAGAAGGCCTTGGTCCCAAGGTTGAGCTGGTAAGTAGTTTAATGGTTAAGATTTTTGACCTTACATAAGCTTTGTTTAAGAAGTAGTGTTACAGTTTGTCTGTTGGCTAATAATTAATCCACCATCTGTTGCTGGTCTGTTGGGTTTTTTTTTCCCTCTTGTTTTTTAGCCTTTGTATAACCAGCCGTCAGACACAAAGGTGTACCATGACAACATCAAGACGTGAGTGTCCATGTTTCTTTGTTGTTGTTTTTTTACAAATAGATTTAATAAATATCCTAAGTACAGGATCTGATGCTTGCCTCGGTATCAGTATAAGAAGCCTCTGAGCTGAGGACAGCAGTGGCTGTAATATTGACCATGGCGAGATAAACCCGCTGATAAGTCAGTCTAATCTTAATGCTGAGTCACCTCATTGAACTGGCCTACTGACACCAAGGAGAGCAAGAAAGGAAGTGAGAAAATGTGTGTATGTGCCTGCATTGGGTGTGTTTAAAGCAGGTTGCGTTGGGTTGAAGGTCGTGTCGTCTGGGACAAAACCCTTATCGCTGTGTACCTTGAGAGCAGCCCATCTGGCTCTGCTTTTATCAGGACAGGGCCCACTTCTGTGTGAATCTGCTGCACAGGTTGCACATTCAGGGTCGGCGCACTCGCTATTCTTTCCCCACCATCATGTGCAAACAGAATACTTATCAGTATTTTGTATTTGCTACACAAATAAAGTGTTTGGTAGTGTGCTGGAACAGAATTTGAGCTTATTGCATCAATGAATTTTGTAATTCTTAAAGGTAGCAGCTAAAGGCAACTCTTGCTCTGTTGAAACTAAAGTTGTTTTTTTTGTTTTTGTTTTTTGTTTTGGTAATACTTTAAAAATAGTGACTGATTTTTGGCAACTGTTTACTTTCAGAAACCAAGTCATGAGGAAGAAGCTGATTTTGTTTTTTAAGAGGAGGAACCATGCACGTAAGCAAAGGGTAAGTGTTCTTGTACATTTATTTGTGTCATTGTTATGGATACAGCTCAAATAGCATCCCGTATTTCCATGGTTAGTGTGACATCCATAACATATGTGACTGTCCTTAGATGACCTGAGCTGAACTTGATGTGATATAAGCACATTGTGATAAATGTTTTTTATATGTGCTAGATTC
Organism: Haplochromis burtoni; assembly: GCF_018398535.1. Taxonomy (NCBI): domain Eukaryota; kingdom Metazoa; phylum Chordata; class Actinopteri; order Cichliformes; family Cichlidae; genus Haplochromis; species Haplochromis burtoni. Next base: position 1,218,874 of record NW_024582476.1, on the reverse strand, counting down.
TTTGCTTATGTAAAGCTAAAGAGTATTGAGGTAGTCTTGACATATTGAGCCCTAAGACGCAACGTGTCTTTTGTCCTGTCTTCCTTCACTCACACATAACTGATTCCAACAGATGGCTGCATCTCCCTAAGTCTGGTTCTGCTGGACATTTCTTCCTGTTAAAAGGGAGTTTTTCCTTCCCACTGTCACCAAGTGCTTGCTCAGAGGGAGCCATCTTGATTATTGGGGTCTTCTCTGTATTATTGCAGGGTCTTTACGTTAAAATATTAACCGCCTTGAGGCGACAGTTGGTGTGAGTTGGCGCTATCTACATGAAAAAGAATTGAATTGAATCTTGAAGCAATACATGACACGAATAACAAAACATTTATTCAGGTTTTAAAGTTTGTATCAGAACATCCGACAGTTTTACGGGGTCCATTTTATTGGACTGACTAATAAATGCTGAACCTTGGTGAACATTTAATTTAAATATTTTTTAATAGTTTTCTTTAAAAGAAACTCTTGTAATTATCTGTAGTTAAATATAGAAGGTTACAGTGAAGCAAATTAACATTTTATCTTACTCATGAAAGTTTAATTATTGAGACTTCCGATTTGGACAAAGTTTAAAAAGGGTACCGTATTTTCCGCACTATAAGGCACACTTAAAATCCTTTAATTTTCTCAAAAATCATGAGTGCGCCTTATAATCTGGTGTGCCTTATCTATGAATTCTGGCTGTGTTTACTGACCTCAAACCAATTTTATGTGGTACACGGCGCTCAAAAATCTGTCAAAAAATGTTTTAGTAGGACTTTGCTAAGCTACAAAGCCACACCACTTGATGGATTGTCTGAGCGTTATGGCTACCGTAGTCAGGAGCCTCACGACTCATAGTAATCTGGGTCCAAAAATTCGTCCGCATCAGGTCCCAAAGTCAAACGAACACTGTGTAAATTCTTCCATCTTTAATAAAAATGATCAGTGTTGCTGCTTTACCAGGTGTAACAATTAAGTTTAACATCCAGGCATCCATGAAAACAGAATTTATTAAATTTAACAGAGTTAGAAGTTAGCAGGAAGTTAGCAGAAAGTTAGCTCGCTAGTTTCGCTAGTTACCTAAACATGATATACCATGTTCTGAGAGATTTCTGGGCAAAAATAAAACGTACAGCCCTGCTATCACTTCCAACATAAATGAAGACAGAAAACTACACGGCAGTAACATTTGTAGGGTTACTGAAGTCGGACTAGCTGGTATATAATGCTGTGCTAGTGATCGCTAGCGACACAGCTATGTTAGCATAACAAAGCATAACAGAGTGGGCCCAAAACTCCGTCTGCTTCTGGTCCCAAAGTCAAACGAACACTGTGGCATCACTGAGAGTTAAAAACTGTCTAAATTCTTTCGTCTTTAATAAAATGATCAGCGTAGCTGCTTTACCAGGTGTAACAATTAAGTTTAATATCCAGGCATCCATGAAAACATGGTATATGGTATATACTGCTGTGCTAGTGATCGTTAGCGACACAGCTATGTTAGCATAACAAAGCATAACACAGTGAACCTGGAGAATGAACGCTAACTTTTTTCCACTTGATAAAAGTTCCCAATGTATTTTTTTGACAAATCCAATTGCATGGAAAATTACTATAAATGGACCAAACTTCAGTAGGGGAGAACAACTGAGATAATCCAGCTTAGGGCTGTGCGATATGACAAAAATCTCATATCCCGATATAAGACATTTATCGTCCTGACAACGATATAAATCACAAAAATGTAATATTTTCTGTAAAATCTGTGAATCTCAGGCAACTCGACTTGCATTTAGTTTTTCCAGCTGGGCGTCCTTTACCTGGATTCGAGTGTTTTAACTGATGCATGAAACTATACATTTTTAGACATAAGTTGTAACGGCCACCATTTTCTTTCAAAGTTTGAGTCTAAGGTTTATTTTTTAGCACCTGATGGCTCTTTTTTTTGCTTCTCATCCGTAAACTCTCTGCATACTCTTTCATTTGATTCAGTTTATTCTGAAAAGTCTCAACAGGATCTTGAGCTTTATTGTGAAAGGTTTACGTGGAAAACAAACAAGCGGACAGCGGAGCCAGGCGATGGTTATACCGTCATTGTTCCTAACGACAACACGTAAAAACAGGCACTTGTCCGTCCATAGTGTGGTTATATTAAATATAAGAGAAAGAGAGACTTTAAGAAATTAATGTAGCCACTACAGTGACTGTCAAAACGATGAGAAATATTGCTATAAACAGTTTAGTTTACGACACCGCGAAACAAACGATAGTGCAATAGGAAACGATAGACGTTTTTATATTGTCATCCGATATATATCGTTATATCGAACAGCCCTAATCCAGCCACAATATGAGGTTAGTGATAGGGGTGGGCGATATAAATGATATACGATAGAAACTATATAAATTTGGCCAACGATAGAGCTTTTGACTATATCGCTCTATCGCGATAGCGCATGTTAATGATGTCATCAAGCTGCGCCTGTTTTGGTCGAAAGCATCGCAGCGGCTACAACCATTATCATCTGCAAATTATGCCGGGCGACAGTCATAGCAAAGAGATGAAGCACTTTTGAAATATGGGGAAAGCCAAAAACTGCGCTTCCTCCACTTCCGTAACATTGATTCATTAATGTTGAATTCTCTGGCAGCTGCTCTATTCCCATGTTGTTGCAGTATATTAATGACTAACCTCGTATTGTGGATGGATTATCTCAGTTGTTCTCCTGACTGAAGTTTGGTCCGTTTACAGCATCCTGCCATGCGATTGCATTTGTCTCTAACCATGAGGAACCTTCACGTTAACTTTTATAAGTGGAAAAGTGTTAGTGTTCGTCCTCCAGCTTCACTGTTTATGTTATGCTAACATAGCTGTGTCGCTAGCGATCACGTAGCACATCATTATATACCAGCTAGCCCAACTTCAGTAACCCTACAAACGTCACTGCTGTTTAGTTTCCTGTCTTCATTTATGTTGGAAGTGATAGCAGAGCTGTACGTTTGATTTTTTTCAGAAATCTCTCAGTCAGAACATGCTATATCATGCTTAGGTAACTAGCGAAACTAGCGAGCTAACTTCCGCTAGCTTCCTGCTAACTTCTAACTCCGTTAAATGTAATAACTTTTGTTTTCATGGATGCCTGGAAGTTAAACTTTATAGTTACACCTGGTAAAGCAGCAATGCTGATCGTTTTATTAAAGATGAAAGAATTTAGACAGTTTTTAACTCTAAGTGATGCTGCAGTGTTGTTTGACCTGAAGATACGGAGTTTAGGACCCAGATTACTCCCAGATTTAAGAGCATCTTAGTCCGACAAATATGACAATAACGACGGCCGCTTGCATGTTCTGCAAAAAAATGTGCTTTGTTGTGTATCTGACGGACAAACACCAAACCAGTTCCACATCACTGAAGTTGCACCATTTTTACAAACCAATTCTGGTTCATCTGTTTCACTCAACAATCGGCCATGTGCGTATGAAAACAAAGGCACTGCGCATGCGCGTTTTACTCATTCTATCGCGATATTTCATTTTCCTATCGTTGCCTAACATTATACCGGTATTACCGTGAACGGTATAATATGGCCCAGCCCTACTCATACCTGACCTTTTTCAGAAGAACATCTGTTTTTGTGTCAACTAACATTAACCTATGTGTCATTCAGGCATAAGACAAAGAGACAACTTTACTAAGATGTCTACATACATTTAAAAAATGAAAAGAAATGATGAATAGCGAGACTTTTATGCTGCTATTTGATGTCACAATAAAAAACTGAACAGTTGGAATTGCAGTTGAAAAGCTGCAACTGTCCTGCCTATATATATAAAGCTAATACTAGCTTTTAAATCTGTTTCATGGCTCTAATGAATTTTGTTTCCCCAAAATTTATTTTAAGACCTACATGGAGAGCATTGCTGGGGAGAAGGGACTTTTTTATGTATATAACTATGGTTGTGCGATAATTAAAAATTTGCCAACCAACAATCCATCGTACATTGTCCAATAATTGACAATGGGTGATATATTCACGCATGCGCAGACTTTTTGATGGGTGGAGCAATGTAATTATGCACGGACCGATTTACAACACAGAAGAAGTCCAAACATGGATGAACTAATTGCCAAAAAAATATAAAGTCGCCAATTTGGGATTTCTTTGGCTTTAAACCAATGAAAGAGGTAAACTTAAGGATGTAACCAAAACGGTGTGCCGCTGACGTATAGTGCGAGCAAAGGACTGAAACATGACTAACTTGCATTAGCATGTATGTGTCCACCATCTGAATGTTTTTTTCTGAAAATAGGCTACTACCTTTCTTTCTTTCTGTTATGAGTTTGAGTAAATGAATCGCTGCATTTGGGCACACTCTGAGGACGGTGTATCTACTCGCAGATGAAAGATGGTGCTGTTAAAACAGCACTATTATTTTTTTTTTCTGTTTACTGCTTCTATTAGCTCCATCATTATTAGCAAACTTACTCATGGGCAAATACATAAATAAATCGCCCTTGTAAAAACGATTGACGATAGGCTCAGCCTATCGTATGTAGTCAATATATTCGTCCAATCGCCCAACCCTATACATAACCCATCTGCCCCATTCAACTCTCGTGCAAATTTCATTTCAAATCAGACTTTGACAGGCCAGAAGAGGAAAGTGATGGAATAATCCTGTCCGTTTTTTCATATTTACAGTAAATTTTAAACTGTTAGCAGTCGGACGTACCGCCCACGGGACATTGGATGGTTTAGGGGACTAATAGGACTGCTAAGGGGTTAAACAACATCTCACAAAAAAGGGAGCAGATCGAGTGTTTTGTAATCTTTATTCCAAAAAAACTGTTGGAACTGTTGCCATTAACAATCAACATTAGCATGTTGGTAAGAAAACCTGCATTTTGAAATTAAGTTAACTAAGTATCCTGTATGTTAACTAGAGTTTGAGCATTTGTAACAAACATAACAGAGAAAAATCTGTTGGAAACTCTACGAGTTATCCAGCGCACCTCACTCTGACTCATTTTTCCAGTGAACATCAGCAAGCAGTTCTGCATCTGTGTATCTGAGTGTCAGGCCTGTGGTCAGTAGACCAGCATTGTTGTCCCTTGAGCTGTGCTAATGACTAATAAAAATAATGTACTGATGTATTTACAGAACAGGAAACATCTTGTTTTCCCTTGTTTGTTCACTGTGGCAGCCAATAAATGCTTTTTTTATGTAACAGAATAATAAATATTGTCACATCAAAGACCATTTCTTAGAAACGGCTGGCCAATTCTTGGTCTTTCTTATCAGTTACCATTTATTTAAATATTTCAAACGTAAGCTATGTGGAAACACTTGTGTGTGTGTGTGTGTGTGTGTGTGTGTGTGTGTGTGTGTGTGTGTGTGTGGCAGTGGCTCAGTGAGTCCCACCTTTCCCTCTGTGTCAGACAGGCTTTTGGACTCTGAACAATGGCAGAGTGCACATGGCTACATGCCAAGAGGAAGGTGAATTGTTTGTCTATCGCTGCACAAAGTGGAAATGAGGCTATATTGTCCTGCAGTCTTTCCAGATCGTAATTTAACATTCTAACTGTGACACTTTTGGAAATTATTACAAACAAATCCTTTTTCCCCTCCACAGTTACTAATAAATATATGGTACCTGTGTGTGTTAATAACAACTAAAACAAAGAGGCAATGAGCTTTTGAACCTTATTTGTAGATAGAATTGGTGGATGGGAGCAGCTTGTGCGTGGGTCAGGATACTGAAATAAGTAATGTCAACGGCAGACACAAACCGCACAACCAACACGAGTTCCTGAGCAGCTTGTACTCGGTGAACTCTTCTGCTTTCACTTCAGCCCGTCTGTCGCCATGTTTACTTTCTCACTCCCTTTCAATGACAAAGTACAACACAGGTTTCAGTGACTGGTCAAATAACACATGTGCTAATAAACACACGCTTACCTGCATGTAAAATCACAATCATTGGGGGTTTTTTGGGGGTTTTTTTCTTCAACTTTTTAACCTTTAACATTATTTGCATCTGTTTTGCCTCATCTGTCCACTGGTGTAGCAGCGTTTGGGTTGGCCCCAACAAATTGAGTTGTTGCCTTTGTTTGTTCAAAAATGTTTGAGTGCAGTTCCTGGCGAATGAGCCAGACTTTTTAAAGGCACAGAGATTTTTGCTGGTGTTTAACAGCAATGCTGTTATGATCGACCAGATTTGGTGCATTTTTGTTATTTGAATTAATTATAAATCTGTGTTGAGGAGTGTTACTTTACATCACACGATCGTTACAATTAAAAAGTAATCCATTGAGAGCGTAACCTACTGTCATTACATTATATTGCAACAGTTCACAACAGCTTCTAGGACAATCGGCCAGTAAAAGACAGTAAATGTTGGTACTACTTTTTTTTAGCACTTATTGCACTTTTAGAGACAGCTTTTGACAATATTGCATGATAAAAGAAGACGGTGTTGAGTTAGAGTACTGGTCCTAGTTGAAAGTTTCCTCACATAAATACTGGATGTCAAGGCAATGCCATCCAGATTAAATATCTCTTTCACATATTCTGCAGAGCCAAATATAAAAACTTAATTAATTTTTGTTTGGAGATTGCAGGTGCTTCCTTAAAATGTGATGTATATTGCTTAAAAGAATGAAGGGAACACTTGATTCTCACAATCCAACACAAGGTTGGTTAAATTTCAGGTATAAGGAAGCATAAACCATGTCTGTTGCAAATGAAAGTAACATCAGGAGCACTAGAAATGCAACAAGATAAAAAAAGGAATGGTTGTAGAGGTGTTGGCCACAGATCATTGCTCTCTCTTGAGTAATTTTTCTCTATTTGCGATTTTTGCTGATGTCCTTGTCAATGCTGATAGGATGAGCTGCCCATTCAGGTTGCATAAGCAGTGTAGCTCCTCCAGCATGGCATACCCATAAGTGCCAAGAAGGGTTAAGTAAGTAAAACTTTATTTATATAGCACCTTTCAGGATATAAAATCACAAAGTGCTTCACAAGAGCCAACAATGTAAAAATAAATAAATGAATAAAAGCAGATTTAAAGAGATGTTTTTAACTGGCTTTTAAAAGAGACTGTACAGTCAAGTCCAAAGGAAGAGAGTTGCAGAGTCTGGAGGCCACTGAACAGAAGGCTCTATCTCCTTTTGTTTTCAGCTTAGTATGGGGCATCATCAGCAGACCCTGGTCACAGGACCTCGGGGACCTATGGGTACAGAAGTCCTCTGATATAACCTAGTGCCTGTCCACGAAGAGCTCTCAGTGAGTGAAAGAATCTTAAATTTCACTCTGATGTAGACCGAAAGCCATGTCAAGAGCAGCATTTTAAAGAACTTGCAAGCGTTCTTTGGAGGCTTTGCTAAGACATGTATACAGTGCATTGCAGTAATCCAATCGTGATGAAACCAAAGCATGAATGATCATTTCCAGTTTAGGACGTGACACAATAGATCTTAGTTTGGCAATATTTTTTAGATGATAAAAACAGGAGCGAACCAGAGACTTGATGTGCATATAAAGTAAAACTAGAGGTTCCTTAATCAAGTTTCTTTAAAAAAAATTGCCAAACATTGAAATCAGTAGGTACCTTACTGGAGGCCAGTGAAACATTGACAATAGTGAGCACACTGGAACTAAGACATTTTTCAACAAAGATGTAGGTAAAATGTCCAGAGAGCAAGAAGAGGCTTTCATTGTACCAATAAGCTTCGCTAGCAGGTAAAGTTACTGCTGCAAAGCTGCGTAAGATAACTGGCCGAGCTGGTGTGGGAACCATCAACATAGATGCTGAGGAAAAGATATTATTTCTTACATTTCTGACTTTATCAACAAAAAAGGAAAGATAACGTTGACAGTCCTCATTTAAGAGTATAGGAGCAGTAGGTGTAGCAGAGGACTGTAAAACTGGTACTGATCTTGTTTTAAAAGGATAGATATAGTCTAAAATAGAAAGGCAATGTTAATAAAGTTAAATCAAAAGTCAGCTTTATTGTCAAAAACCATATGTACAGATAATAGACCGGAATTTGAAATTGCAGTGCTCCCATGGCCCTCAGTGTTACACTAAAACAACAGAAAGATAAAAAGAATTAAAATCTTATATACATTAAAATGATCCATTAGGATATCTACATCATTATAAGAGAATAAAAATAAATTAAAGCCTCAGAAAACGTGCTGGCAGTAGATGATTTTAATAAGAGCAGACCTCATAGTGAGCTGAAGACGGGGTCACAGTCACAGATAAATTAAAAATAACACTGCAGTGGTTGGAAATAAAAATGTCCTCAGAACAGAGAGAATCAACGGACAGACCCAAAGTAAAAACGAGTTCCAAAGGACAGTTGGGCTGGATAAAATTAAAAGTGTCCAGAGTCATTATCAGTATGGATGATAAAAATCCTTGACTACAACCAGTCAACGGTTTTAGGGTGGATGATTTAAAAAAAGTCACTAAAATCCTTTTTGTCATGCTGTTTGGAGCAGGTGAATGGTACACTACACCACAATATAAAGGATCCTTTCCCCCGATTTTAATAACTTAAGACGACACCGAGGAGTCTGGAGAAACACTCATGAGATACCTGTGTTGCGGAAATCCAGGCCTATCACATCCAGGCAGGGATGTGGATGTAGAAAACCCCTCTGATATAATCCCAGGGGAGTAGGTGATCGGTAACGCCGCTGACATTTACCAGTACAGACGAGTCTGAGTTCATGTGCCTGTTTTCAGTCCAAACTCTCAAAAGACAGATGGTGTTGCAGGCAGTGTAACGTTCACCATTGAGTCTTTTTCATGTCAGTCCCATGTGCTCGATGTGAACCTGCTCTCATTTGCAATGAGAACAGGGCGCCAGTAGTGGTCTTCCAGTTCTGATGTTCAGCAGCAGTCTGCTCAGCCCTGCTCGGCTCTCATTGTGTAACAGCACATCTGCTGGTATCTCCTCCACACTCCCCAGACTGTGTTGGGAGCTGCTGCTTGTATTGATGTACCACGCTGGAGGAGCTCGATTATTTGTGTAACCTGAGTGGACACACTGATATCCCTGAAGTTTAACTTAACCCCCTCTTGATGTAGTCGTGCATGTTTCATGCTGTGTACACAGGAGCAGAAGATCTGCCAGCGTTATGACCAGCTGATGGAAGCATGGGAGAAGAAGGTGGAGAGAATGGAGAACAACCCCAGACGCAAAGCCAAGGAGAGCAGAACACGGGAGTACTATGAAAGGCAATTCCCCGAGATCCGCAAGCAGAGAGAGCAGCAGGAACGCTTCCAGAGGTAAAAATGTAAAAAAACAAAACAACCCAGAGACATATGATTAGGTATTTTTGGTACTTTTTTCAAAAACACACTGATGCCTTTTGAACTTCGCAAAGTGAGGATTTGGTTTAAAGAGGTCAACATACAGATTAGGGTTAAACTGAAAGTAATTGGTTTTATTTTCAGTTTTGATCAATTTTCTTTTCACCAATCAATTTAATGATCTGTGAAATGCTTGCGGTTACATTCAGAGTGAAGTCCACATGGCTGCTTGTACTGTGTAGCGAGGAGTCATTCTGGCCATGCATGGAGTCTGATCAAAACACGTAGCGTGAGTTAAAATCATAAAAAAGGAATAGTGTACGCTGGATGTGATTAAAACTGAAGGCGCCACTGTGAATTTTCACTCTCGCAGGGATTCGATACATTAACAACAAGAACTGGCACTACACCTAGATGTTAAAATTGCCTTTTCTGTCTTTAAGAGGCCTGTTCAGCGATCTCTTAAATGGAGGGCATTTGGTGGTATGTAATGGCCTACTTTGGCTCTCTGGGTTTGAGACGGGGTCAGGGTCCAGAGTCTGGTTGTTCCTGGCGCTGGCGCTTTGTGCTTTAATTGAAATATCCACATAAGAGTTTTTATGTCAGCGCTATTCATGTAGACTGCTAGACCATGAAGGAGGAAGCCAGTAATAACTGTTCAGGGAGACTGTTTTCTTCATTAATAACGGGCACAAGGACTTTGATCTTGAAGAGGGCTTTGAAAGTCCAAAATTTCTCTTTCTCAGCAATTTGTCCCTGAGTTTGGAGGTTTATTTTTTGTTTTTTTGTTCTTAAAGGGTGTCAATGTCAGCTAGGTTCTATACAGATGTTATGGATTACTCTCTTTTTTTTTTTTTTTTCCTTTTTTTTTTACATTATTTTGACAACATTTGAAATAAATGATCAATATTGTAACATTTATAACTCTGCTTTTTCACAGGGTTGGACAAAGGGGAACAGGTCTGTCTGCAACAATTGCAAGAAGCGAACATGAGATTTCTGAAATCATAGATGGGCTTTCTGAGCAGGAGGTGGGTATTAAGTGGACATAATTTGAAATGTGCTATGAGGTTCCTATGCCACAGTCATGAGCAGCTGTAACCAGTTCAGCCACTCTGGCCCTCTGAGGGTTTCTTTTTTTCCCCCCCCATTGCGCCAAACAGAAAGTAGAAATGTTTAGATGATAATGAGTTCTGCTGATTCTGCGGTAACCACACTAGTCTTTCTGTAACTGCTTCACAATAAAAGCATCACTGGTTTTGTGGTATAATGCTTTTAATGTGAAACTGAAACAACCGAAACAGCTGGATTAAGCAAAAAGGAGTGAAACTGTAAAAGGAGGCTCTCGAACTCACATAGTTCAAACACTGCCTGTTTGAAAAGTGTCTAGGTTTTTGTGTATTTGGAGAGGGAGAGATGTCTCTTTTATCTCCCTTACTACATCACCTCAAATCATAAAGCACATAATCTTCATGAGTAAGCTGTAAGGTGGTGTATTGGTTAAGAGGGGTAACAGAGGCTGCTTTGTCTGTGTTCCACAGAACAACGAGAAGCAGATGAGACAGCTGTCAGTCATCCCACCCATGATGTATGACTCTGAGCAGAGGCGAGTGAAGTTCATTAACATGAACGGCTTGATGGACGACCCGATGAAGGTGTACAAAGCCCGGCAGTTCATGAATGTTTGGACGGAACACGAAAAGGAGATCTTCAAGGAGAAGTGAGTTGTTTTTGTTTTGCTGGTGGCACAAGATGTTACAGTCGCAGTGTCTCCCTGTACTTCAGATGTGGTTTATGGGACTTAATGCTAGCTTGCTCTTGTGGTTTTGGCACATGAATAATCTGTGGATTGTTTGTGCAGGTTTGTCCAACACCCCAAGAACTTTGGCCTGATTGCCTCCTATCTTGAAAGAAAGGTAAACTGCAGTTAAAGTGTTTGTCATAAGACTGCTTATTCTGATCTTTTGTAACAAATTTATGTGTTCATTTTAGTTCCTATTTTTGTAGGTCTGCAAATCAATCAAATTTTATATGTATGGCACTTTATATGCAGGTCAGTGTAGTTCAGAGTGCTTGAAAGATGATTTATAAGCCAATAATAAGTAATACGATAATACAAATAATACCCGGCAAAATAAAAGTATGGAGTGCTTTGACTGCTCTGGGAGATGGGCCCTGTGAAAGAATCAATACATTTACCAAAAAAATTAGTAGATGCATGGAATAATAAAAATAGAAAAAATAGAAAAAATTAAAGCTGCAAGCAGCAATGAGAGGGCCCTCCCATTCTGGTGTACCTCCAAGCGTGATGTGGTCGAATTTTGCTGAACGCCCCCAGACTTTTTTGATCCTCTTGGCATGTTACACATGTGTACCAAATTTCATTCATGTAGCTCAAACCATGCGCTGGTTGTACTATCATAAGTGACGCCATTGAGCCATTTCCTGCTCTCTGTATGTGAATCCAATAAAATATGTACATTTTCACCAGACCTGACACATGTGCAAAACTTTATGATTTTTTTTTTTTTGCATTATAAAGCCTCAAAAAGGTGTTCAAAGACATAAAATAATAATAATAAACAGAACAGATACAATAGGGCCTTTGAACATTTTGTGCTCAGGCCCTAAAAAGCAAATACAGTTGCATCACAAAATAGAATAAAATGATGAATAAAATGAAAAAGCTTCCATCAGCAAATAAAAACAAGTTGGTGTTAGAAAGTAAATAAAAAATAAATGAAGTGATGTCTATAAAGCAGACTTCTTTGTACACTTACAGTGGATATAAAAAGCATAACACATCCAGGATTTTTTATGTTAAAACAAATAAGACCGCAATAAATTTCAAACCTTTTCCACCTTTAATATGCCCTACAATTTGGACAATTCAGCTGAAAAACAAACACATCTGTTAGGGAAAAAAATAGATAGTTGATAATAATAAACCAGGTTAAAGAACTGGAAATTCTTAAATTTGATATTCCTGTTTCAGTGTGTTGCTGATTGTGTCCTATACTACTACTTGACCAAAAAGAACAACAACTACAAGACACTGGTGAGGCGAAACTATGGAAGACGGAGGAGGAACCAGGTAAATCAAACACTTTTTAAAAATGTGATGTCGCTATTTTCACACTGGTACTGCAGCCCTAAATGTCTGATACACTGGGATCAGACATTAAAGAGTCTTAATGGTCTAACCAACCAAATCTCTGTGTAACGTGAGAGCAGCATAGGTGCGGTGAATTCAGTGGGCCACAGGGTGCTGTGCATCCTTTCTTCTGCATGCTGTACAGGGAGCACCCTCACTTAAACCAGACCTTTAAATCACACCCTCACTTAAATCAAACCAACCTGATTCACCCAAGATTTACAGAGTTCATGTGTTTTATTTATTTTCTTTTTACTAGTGTCAGTAACACGATGATGGATTTGTCTTTCACAGGCTTTATTAATAGGAAATTAGGTCAACTTTAGCAGTAAAACACCCTGTAAGCACTGGAAATAACAAATTATACAGTATGTCACTTGGCCTTATATTAAAACCATTGTTATGGATGGGCACATCGTTTGCATCTGGCCATGACATGTCATTATTTCACAGTCTGCAGCACTGCCTTCGTCTTACTCTTACACACCTGTTTCATTTCTCATCAGACTGACAGCTGATAAATATACACATATGCTACATATATTACACAAGGACCACACCCCAGACTCTGCTTTGCTCGCAGTCTTCAAGGGCCAGAGAGAGCAACCTGAAAGCAGGGTGACATTTACTTAATAATAATAATGGATTGGATTTATATAGCGCTTTTCGGGAGGCCTCAAAGCACTGTACAATTCCACTATTCATGGCGAGGCTGCCATATCGCGCCATCGGCCCCTCTGGCCATCACCAGTAGGTGGTAGGTGAAGTGTTTTGCCCAAGGACACAACGACCGAGACTGTCCGACCCGGGGCTCGAACCGGCAACCTTCCGATTACATGAAGAACTGCCAACTCTTTGAGCCACGATCGCCCACTTAAGCTACGAGTAGGGAGATTATTACAATATGGGTTCAGTTTGACACAAACACTATCTGCACACGATAAAATATAAATAACCTCTGAGTTACTGAAATATAAATTAAAGTATGCAGTGAAGTTTGGACAGTGAAAAATGTCGTCCAGGATTGGGTAACCTGACACTGTTGGTCTGACTTAAGTTTCTTAAATTCTTAAAAGACAACACTGTATAGATGAACAAGTTTATTAAAACGTCTCTTCATTTTTAATCTAGCCAGCAGTTTTGTTTTCTGGCATGGAATCAGCATCATGCAAAGCCATGAAGAGTGCTGCTTTGTTGAAAATTGTATTAATTATTTTAAAAGTGGAGATACATTAATTTAATATTAATGTATTTTTTGAAAAGAAAATACTATATGTATTGTGGCAGTTACTTATTAAGTGCTGAATCTGCAATGCTAGAACACACAGAAAAGAAAAGTGAGTAAAAAAGGAGGTGTATGATTGAAAAGCTGTGCAGAAATACAGAACAGTGATTCAGAGACATGAAATAATTCCATATTTTTGTGAATAATTCAGAGTAAGCTGGAATTCTTTTGAGATGATGCTACTTTCATCTGCCGCATGGGTCTCTCAAAAGACTTACTTGTCCCGGCATCAAGCAAAGAGACAAAGCGGAGCCGCGTCTTCCTTTGAAGCCTCAGTGTGCGAGCACTGTCAGATATGGAATGTAAACTTTGTTGATGCTAAAAGGAAACCTTTAGAGAGACATACATATGATTGTTGTCTTGGCTGCATCATTTTAAGTGCAGCCATCTCCTAACTCTGATTAAAATCAGTGCCAAATGTCAGCCAACACGTTCTGTTGGATTATTCTCCTCCCTGCTGGACTTTCCCCAGTTCACTATAGTCTGTGTACAGGACATTCTGTCTCTGTGGCGTACATCTACTGTGCAGTACAATGGGTTGGTTGTAGACTATTTCTCTACATAAGCAAAAAAGCTGCCAGCAGCTGAGAGAGAACTTGACTTTTCTGTGACACATGAGGCCAACTATGAGCAGAGAAATGTCTTTCTGTATCGCCAGTTTCTGAGCTTATGATTGGTTGGACTTGTTGAAACCACTTTTTGTTTAACTTGTGGACGCTGGTATGTGATGTGGTGGATTGTTGTATACCGTTTACATTAACCGTTTTACTTGCATGCATAATAAGCAAGTCGGCTCTGTTGCAGATGCTGATTGATGCAGACTCCGAACTGCTTTTCCAAACAGTGGATGTTAAAGAAGGCTGTATACAGTAAATGGCCCTTTTTTTGAAAAGATTTTAAATTATCAGAGTGATTATGGCTCTCACAGTCTTCTTTCATACACAGATGAACTATAAAGGGTCCTTACCTGATTGATGAACATTGATTGATACTTAACTAGCCCAGGTCTACTTTTTTAGCTCACTAGAAAACATCAAAGTGTGATGTGAGCAATTTGTAATTTTTGTCACTTCAGAATGAAAATATTTAGTTCTTTTGTCACTTCTAAAGTAAAATCCCATCATCCTGTGATTCAGGGCAGTTCATTAAATAATTCAGTGTGTTGTTTTTTTCCCCCATATACAATGGATTATTATTAATATTCGTAATAATGCACATCAGGACGTAGTGCACTTTTTAAGCTTTTTGTGCCTTAACAACTGCAGCTCAAGTGAGCAGAGTGAGTCATTAGAGTTGGAAGAAAAAGGACAAGAGTGAGCAAGAGTAAAGCAGTGGAATGTAGGGCGAGTGAGTGAAGCTGAGTGAAAAAAATCCTCAGTGAGACCGAGTCAGCGCTGGCAGCTTATCTGCTGTGTGCTGCTTTTTTTCTCTCTCTTTTTTTTTCTCCTCCTCGTTTTCCATTTCCTCTTTCTTCTGTTCTTCTGAAAGCGAGAGCGAGAGAAAGAGATATTCACCCCTCTCTGAGACGGCTGAGTTGGTACAGCCCGGCCATCTGACGGGCCCAAAAATCTCACTGTGCTGCTGTGAGTGCCAATCAAAGAGGAGTGCTCGGCAGGGATTACCTTGAGTGACCCTGCATAGATTAGTGTGTGCATGTGAGATGGACAATTCTTTGGGCGGCTTAAGCGGCCTGATGACACGCTTTCCCGGAATATGTGTGGTTGTGCCGTGGCCCGGCAGCCCTTCTAAGGAGCTCTACTATGGTGCTGTCCTCCCCCTCTACTGCTACCGTTACCACCGCTATGGAAGCACCGGAGGGTAAATTCTCATTCGCACCACTGGTAAGCTGTGGCTCTCAGCGAAGGAAAGGGATTTTTATGACCAGCAAATGAGCTTACAGGTATGTCACTAACTGTAAAACCAGAGTTTTTAGTTTTGAGTTGAAGCCAGTTTACTTCTGTTGCTTTAGTCTGGGAGTTGATTTCTTGATTCCTCTGTTGCCTGTTTCTTCGCCTGCCTATTGAAACGTATTAGGACCTCTGCTGCGATGTTTTTTTTTTCTTCTTCTTTTTGAAAAAAATTCAAATCCATGATATGTGGTCATGCCTGTTTTGTATGTGCTTTGAGAAAATATTGGAAATTGCTTCAATGTCATGTTCATGCAGTGACATTAACTACACGTTAACAGATTTAGCATATTTAAGCACATTTAATCCTCA
Organism: Haplochromis burtoni; assembly: GCF_018398535.1. Taxonomy (NCBI): domain Eukaryota; kingdom Metazoa; phylum Chordata; class Actinopteri; order Cichliformes; family Cichlidae; genus Haplochromis; species Haplochromis burtoni. The sequence goes on along the minus strand of NW_024582476.1, from coordinate 1,202,865 downwards.
AGTAGATACACGAGCAGATGACAAGTTGAATAAAAATATGAGATGTTGTAAGATGTCGGGCCACATCATTCTGCTTAAACGGCTTCAGCGAGCCTCGACTTTGACAATAATTAAATACGTTTCTGGAACTTTATTAAAACAATGTAACTATACCCTGACTGATCCTGGAGTTTTTGGCTGATTGCCAATACAAATGTTAGGGAGTAAATTCAGATATCAATATATCAGCTGATACTGAGTTTCCCACACTTAGACTTTACTTTGGCATAGTGCCCAACCAAATATACTTAGCATCGCATTTTAGCTTTGCGGTTTTTTTTTAAAATCTGTGGACAATAATCTTACTTCTGTTTTGCCCATCTCGTGTTTTCCCACCAACAGGCCATCAGCCCTGTTTTTCAGATGCGGAGTCCTGCTTTGCTGTGGTAATTGGTTCATGAGCTGCTCCACAGTGTAGTTCAAAAAAAGTTAGCAACTTTGGTCTAATTTGGATTTCTGTGAGGAATCTCTGTAGAGCCTACAAAGTAACCTACGCAAGTGGCGAACGTCATTGCCAGCATTTCTGTTGTGCTGCTGCATTATGTGTTTATCACCATGTGGTCGTGTTAAATAAAGTGTCAGCCGATGGAAACAAATAAAATGCTGAGACTTTTTTCCCTCCTGGGTCTCCACTCTTTCTAGTGGTCAGGTTGTTTTGTTTAGTTGTTTTTCCCCAGAAGAAAACATATTTGTCTCTCAAGTTTTTTCACTTTTTTTGTACATTACCTCACATAAGGCCAGATAATTTTTGTCACTTGTGATTCCTTATACTGATGAAGTGATTATTATTCATTATTACTGGGATGATGGCTGGTAATCTCTTACTGATAAATCCCAAAACTGTGGTAAAAACATAGCTGGAAATGCACAGGAGGAATTGATGGTTCTCAAGAGGCCAATCACGGTTAGGGATGGGTATCGAAACCCAGTTCTTGTTGAGAACCGGTTCCCACTGTTTCGATTCCTTGGAATTGTTTGCCATTTTTGCAAACGATTCCCTTATCGATTCCAGTCGCCCCGAATGATGTCACCACGTTGCGGAGCGTCATTTACCTGGCAGGAAACATGGCGCCTAAGCGGCTCAAACGCTCAAAAGTTTGGTTATACTTTACGAGAACGGATGACAACAGGGCAACTTGCAAAGTAGATATTTCATTTAAGGGAGGAAACACTACGAATATGCAAAAGCATTTGCTCACAAAACACGCGATAACCTTAAATGAATGTCGTGTTTTTAATTCCGCTCCGGACTCGTGAATCATGTAGTTACAATTCTGAGGAGGTGTACATCGGGTTATGCTGAAGGTTACAAGGTAGAGTTTCAGAGGGGATTGCAGTTACGATGTAGTTAGGGTGTAGATTTCCCACTGAAGCATACATCCCCAGTTTCCACAAAGCCACAGTTACCTCAGCTGTGGTGTTACTTTGGTTCAAGTGCATTAGACAGTGCTGAGGAACATAAACAATGGAGCCCCTACTGGAAAAATTCTGTCATAGCACCATTTTGAAATGATCCCAAATTTTTTTTGTTGCTGCATTATGTTTTCATACCTGTACATAACAGGATGGCATATACTGAGATTCAGTATATCTGTGACAGCCCAATATCGGTGAGGCTTTATATGGAGCTATTCTTCCAATAGATCTTCCCTCATTAAGTGTTTTAGTCGTAGTATTGGAGAACTTTGTTAAACATGTACCTCATATGCATTTAACTTGACTGAAATTGTGTGAAAACCACTTTTACCACTCAGTTTCACTATAGATCTTTTATATATTATAACTTCGCTCTCCTCCACCGCTAGCTGGCTGACTAACAACAGCACAAGCAAGAGTTGGCTCACAAAACTGGTTTTAGCACATACTTTTACAGTGCCACCATCTGGCAACAGACCTCTCTGCAGGCAGATGGGCAGACCCTGGAGTGGAGCAGACAGCGAATGCACTACCTCTGCTTGATCATAAACTACACTTAAGTATCCTTGGGCAAGATACTGAACCCCAAGTTTCTCTCCGATGCATTTATCTCAGTATGAATGGGTGAATGAGGCATGTTGTGTAAAAAGCTTTGTGTGCTCAAGTAGTAGTAGCGCTGTATAAGAACCAGTCGCATAACTACATAGGGATCGGGCGACCTTATCCTGGAAGAAACCACTTTCGTCTCCTGGTCAGAGGATAGAAGCGTCCAATTAGAACAACTTGTGTTGTGGTAAATTGCCCACCCACCCTCACCTATCAGGTGTAAAGCAAAGAATTTTGCAGACATTTTTATTTATTTGTCTGGCACTGTGAAACGTGCACGCATAGCTGGTACATTGTATTGTACTGGAGCATTCCATTCATTCCTAAATGAGAAAATGTATTCAACTCAGACCCAGGTGGACCCTTATAAACCATAGTAAACAGGGAAAATGATAATACTGATGTCACCCATCATCGTTTATATAGACACTTTAGGTGTTGACACTCAGAAGAAACCTCTGTATGAGCAGTGGTAAAGGAGTAGAAGTGATTTCTTAGCTAGACACAGAGCACATAAGGTATGAACTGAGGTTGCAGGTTGTACCATTCTACTTGTGCAAGGTGATTACTCTTTGACCTTCAGTTTGTTTTGCCACAGTATTCCTTAATAGCCTCTTTCTCAGTTTCCTGCCAGTTTTTGAAGCCATGAAGTAGATTTTATTGGTTTATAGTTCTTCCCCACGCAGTGCTGGATAGTAACCATGGCAACTTTCTTTTCTTTTCTTTTTTTTTTGGGACAAGTTGCTACGCTGTGCTTAGGAGAAACCATCAGGTGTGCATAGCATTTTCATAGAACTTGGAGTGGTTTGACAGTTTTTAATCTTTTTGGGTTCCTTTACCAGAATCCTTATAAAAATGTGTTTTCCTAGTATTTGTCTTATGTGTGATAGCAATAACTAATGAATATTAGGACTGTAGATGATCCATAGTAATAATCTTTTTGTTTTTTTAAAATTTCCTATTCCCACAGTGGAATGGTTTGTAGAAAGAGTGAGAGATTCCTCGGGTGGCCTGAGTTCTGTGGTAGGAAAAAGAAGATTGACTTGTGGCTCTGTCATTTCCTAAATTAAATACAACTTGTGAATCAGCAAAAGACGGCAGAAATTAAAACTCTTAAAATATTCAAGACAGGTCAGGAAAGAGCTTCATTTAAAAACACTGAAGAGCCACAGAGCCACAGGGACTCGCTGACTTTGGGAGAACATCTGTGTAGAAGCTCTTTACGCAGTGTGGGAGAAGAGGCAGGAATGCCATGGCTCTATGGCCATCTCCAAAGCAAACACGAGCATTCCCTGACCAAACCAGAACAGCGCCTCACAGAAGGACATGCATGGGGAGAATAAACTGGGCTGCTGTCCTTTGCAAAGAAAGGTCTGTGAATTGGCAAAACTGACCAAAAAGCAAGCGTCTCATGCTACTGTAGGTAGACAGTGAGTCAAGAGTTAAATCCAAGTGATAGGTTGTACTCTATCAATCCATCCATCCACTAGTAATCCCAGCTTCAGGCATGCAACACTTAAAGGCTGCATCATCATACTGCACGATCGATTCATTCATCTATTTTCTTAACTGCATATCCAACTTAGGGTCACAAGAGGCAAGTTTACACCCTGGACAGGTCATTAGTCAATTACATTATAGGCACTATATTATGCAATATTGTTACATGGATAGCATGGATTACATTGATTTTTTTTTAAGTAGCTTGTGATCAACAGTTTTGACAGTTAAACAGCAAATTGCAACAACGTCAACCATGAACCATCAAAGTTTCCAGTTATGTGGACAATTAATTTAAAGGAAGCTCTGTGCACAGACTAATAGAGTTTATGGGAAAACTTGAGGACAGCACCACGTGCAGTTTTCTCGCATACTGTTGATTTGATTTCTCCTGTGTGTGTCTGTGTGCGTGTGTCCATTATGATGTAAAAACTCTCCGATACACTATCAGACTGGCTAAAGCAGCCAACTAGTTCTTCAAGTTGAACACAGACTATTGTTCTACAGGAGTCGAGGCTGACTCCATTAAACTATGTTACAGTTTTCTTATTGCTTTTTTTTGTGCTGTGTAGATTTTACTGTATAACAAGACAGCCAGACTCCTTGTGTGCAGAGACATGTTTTTGTAAAATAGACAAGACAGCCACATCCTTTTTTTCTTCTTCTTCTTCTCCCCTAAGTGGTACCCGTGTCTTCATTCTATTTTCCTGCCCATATCTTTTGCCTTTACCATTGAGCGAAACACATTCCTTGGCCCCATCTGGTACCAGCATGGAATCTTTGGCTTGGCGTAGCCAGACTTGTTGCAGTGCAGCTCTTTCACTGAAACAGGCAGGAGAAAGCATTCTGTGGTGAACCACGCCAGCAATGATGATAAAGAATGCTGCTCTGTCCTCAATCACTCCATCTGGCTTGTGTTTTGTTTTTCTTTTTAATTCACATACAAATGATATTTTCACCCCATTCATATAGGTTTAATATTGAGTGAGTTAGTATTAAGTGAACTAATTTGCTTTGATGCAGTTTGTTTGTTTGTTTGCAGGACTACTCAAGCAGTCTCAAGCTGCTCTTGTTATCTGTTGGCAGTATGATATAAAGTTCATGAATAGTTAAGTGAGACACGAGAACTGGCCACACATCAGGGTTCTTCATTCTGTAATTAGGACAAACACATAAAAGAGAACACTGTCTGCAATATCGGTTGTTTATGCTGGATAATAAAAATACAGTATAGGGTCACATCTAAAGAAGAGTGTACAAAGCTTGTTAATCTTCTGCCATATTTTGAGTTTTGCTGTAATTTGTGCAGATGAAAAGTAAGAGTAATCAATGAGGGGCAACATTTGTTTTTATCGTTTTATTACTGAACATTTAACGTTACTGTTTAGGTTGTGCTGTATGATAGTGAAGCAGCATCAGACTGGCGGAAGGTGAAACAAGCCCTTTGAGGGGGGAGAAAGATAAAATGCTTTTGTAGTGGTTGGAACTGCTTGAAGTGTCTTACTGGGTAGATTTTTACATTTGAATTGAAGCATTGATAAGACTTTGCCCTGTATAATAGTCTCCCTCTTTGAGTTCTTGATTTATATCAATCTTGGAAGCCATCGGCTGGTCTGCTGACTTTCGTCTGTAGCCTCTGGGAGAGCGGCCAATTTTTTGGTTCTTCCAGTGTAGCCAACGGATATCCAGGCAAAAATTCCCATTCATATCCGCTGGTTGTTGTTTGTGAATGCAGATAATTTCAAATGGACAATCGACATTGCTAAGATGTTAGCCGATGGTTATCTGGTGCATTCTGACAAATGCAATCCTGTTTTTTGTGCTCCGCACGGGCTGTTAAACTACATGGAAGCAAAGCCTACACAAACAGGGTGGTTCAGTGGCACCTTGACTACAAGCAGATTATAAACTGAAAGCTTGTACTACCAAAAATCTTGTCAGATTCTGCATTTTCATATGAAGAATGCATTTTTAGAGATTATACTAAGTTTGAACAAATAAAATGTCTTTAACTAATCCACACTGTACTTAATGCTACTTCTTAATGCTCAATATTTCCCCCATGTGCTCTTGTCTTCAGCAAATAACACGTCCCTCACAAGAAGACAAGTCAGACGAGAAGAACGAAGAGGACAAGTCTGAGAAGTCAGAGAAAAAAGAGGACGAGGAAAAGAAGGACGAGGAAGAGAAAGATGAAAAGGAGGATTCTAGGTGAGTTATGAATAGTTGTTTGTCCTCGTGTCACCATTAGGCCCTGCAGGTAAAAGTCCTGTTTGTTTGATGTCAGTGTTTGATCCATTCACTCTGTGAGAAAGGATGTCATGGTTACATATGCTGTATTATATTTCACTGCTTTCAGTTAGCTGTAGTTATTAGGAAAGAGTTCACTTTTGATACCCAGCGACCCTGTACACTTTTGTACTTTAAATTAAGGTGTATTGCAGTGTATATTAGTGGTTCTTGGCTAATAGACAGACAACTTGCTAACTTGTAAATTTGTCTGTCCAGATTGTCTACGCCCAATCTCTAATAAGGTGTGTGTATGTGTGTGTGTTCAGTCAGCGAGGAGAAAGAACAGGTTACCGTAAGAGAGCTTGTTATTGCGGAGCCAAAAGCGAATAGATATTTGCAGTACCAACAGCTAAAAGCTGTGTTTCCCTGTCCAAAACCACAGGGACATTGGCAAGGACAAAGAAAAGTGTGACGGTGGGGAAGACGACGACGGAAAGGAGCAAAACACGCCGCGTGGCAGGAAGACTGCCAACAGCCAGGGACGCCGTAAGGGAAGGATCACCACACGCTCCATGGCCAATGAGGCTGCATCTGTGGCAGCTGAGGAAGCACCTCCCACTGCCCCCGAGCCTTCCTTGCCAGATCCACCACAGTTCCCTAAAACCGATCCAGCTCAGAAGGCCATGAAGGAGCCTGCAAAACCCCAGACTCCAGTAGCTTCCATGGATGCTGCTAAAGGTGAATACTCTCAGGATAGAGAGGGGGTCTGGAGTGTTGTGAATTTTTGTGCACCACATTCAGTCGTATACTATTTAGGGAATGGGATTAAAATGTGAACAAAAGCAATTCAATACTATGAAAGTATACATAGTTGGAACATTTTAAACATGACCCACAGCAATCTGTCAGCGAAAGCAAACTGCACTTAATTTTTCTCTCGTCACTTCTTGTATTATGAGCTAACATGAATACCTATTAAAACAAGGTTGCAATAGAGACATAACACTCAAAGAGTGCTAAACTCATACTTGTGCATGAAAGTTCTACATCCGAGAAGGTGTCGTTTAAACTTCCAGAGGAAAAAACAATAATAATTCAAACTGACTGGCTAAATAAGTTCTTGTGGTCATTTAAAATGGCTGCCATGTGTCAGCTTCTAGAAAGACTTTGGTACACGATGTGTTAGAATATTGCTCTGTTGGATTTCTTCTCATTAAAAATGTGTAGACTTTAAAGGTGGGAATAGTTTAAAATGGAAAGTTAGCTCAGGTACTCAGTGTCATGGTACTCCTTTACACACTTTCAGTAGTTGACGTCTGTCGCTCTGAGGGTGATAGCTCAGGTTACCAGTTACCCAGCTCCCTGTCTTTCAAGTTTCTCTTATAATTGAAGCACTCTTCTGCCACCCGTGTTTAGTGCCATCTTCTGTCAGTACAGAACGCAACGTCCTGTGGTTGGTTGGTTGCGGCTAATAGACTTAACAATAGTTTATGTTAGCTAACTAGTGACAGAATCGATAACTGAGGGGAAAATAAGGACACTAAAACTAAAGGTCAGTTTAGGGGGATCACTTTTGTGCTGCCCCTGGCTGCAACAATGAGTTTTATGTTTAGAAAAAGAGGATATACTGTCCATTTTCACTCTCCTTAGCAGTAAGTTGCTTTATGTTGTTTGGCTAGCTGAACTCAAATGGGAAAATCCATCTGCTAGCTGCAATGTTTGGATTTCTAAAGCACCTTATGAATGTGTGGAGGAGAACCTGTTGGAGTCACCAGTCCGAAAAGCTGGAGTCCAACACTCCAGCCAACACCGAGCCGTATAATAACCTGACAAAGCAGATGTTTGCATGATGCGATCAGCGCTATTTTATACAATAAAATATTCTCTCTTTTCCCAACACAACCAAACAGTTTACAAGATCAAAGGTTGCTACGAGCGTACACATGTAGTAACCTGCGATGTTGTAAACTGTTTGGTTTCTTACCAAAGACCATTGGAAATCCTGACATCCATCGGCATGTCCACTTACATTTGGTCTTCGCTTTTCCTTACTTCTAATATGAAGTAATGAAGTCAATGAGATAATGTGAAGAAAAAACAAAAGGTCTCCAAAAATTGTGGCATCTCTTCCTCAGAGCCTCCACTTTGTTTTTGTTTGTTTTCTTTCTGTCTATCGCACACTTCGACCTAATTTTTCTTCCCACATACTGCTGATGGGATTCCTGATTGTGCTTTGGTAAGAAACTTAGTTATGTTTGTGGTGTGGTGTTGTTATGTATGTAGTAAACTGTTTGGCTGTGTTTGGGCAAAGAAAGATTATTTTATTACATAAAATATTGCAGATCACGTCAGCTGATTTCTCTGATTTATTGATTCTGTCACTAGTTAGACTTACATTAGTTTATGCTAGCTATTAGCCGCAACCAACCATCCAACCACAGGATGTCACGTTCCGTATTGACAGAAGATGGTGCTAAACATATTTTTAAAACTTGAACTTTAAGCACTTATTTCTTAAATCCAGCTTCACACACAGAGTGTTTTCTGCGTCAGTTTTTGAGAGCAGGGCTCCATGATGTAAATTAGCCTTTATATATGTAGCATTTCATGTCCTCTTTAACCCTTTACAGTGTCCACCCATGCTTCAAACCCTTTCTATCCTGGTTTATGTAGGACTTGTCAAACCTAATCTCCTTTAATGACTACATTGTGGATTTTGAGTGGGACTGTTTACTTGCTCAGTAACCCCTGCAGCCATGATGTTTCTTAGAAGTACGTGGGCAAAAGGGTAGCTATCTGTCAGTGTTGCCTAGCTGAAATGGGGCCAAGCAGATTGAGGAAGCTGCTGATTCAGTGGGGGCTTGGATTCTCTTTTGGGGGCTGGTGTGTGTGTGTATATATATATATGTCATTAGGCCACATGCTATGCTGTAGGCGGACACTCTGTTTTCATGTCCGACTGATTAAGAGCCACTCTAGAGGGGCCTCCCCTGTAGTGGGGTGCATTTCGTCAGTGAAGAAGAAAGCTTAGTCTGGTAGACATTTGCTTAACTAAAAGTAAAACACAGTGTGGTAGGAGAAGTCTGAACAGTGAGAATTGATCTCGTCTTCAAGATTGGTGGGTTTGAAGGGGGCAGACCACCTCTTAATGTCAAGGGTACATCTGCAGCTATATTTGTCCAAATGTTTACACAGTCTCAGTGGGTGCCATAGAGGAGAGTGGGCTAGAGTTCATTCAGCCCCCTCCACACTTACCGTGCTCTTCTGTGAATTTTGTTAGAGGCGGGGCAATGAACTGTGTAATCAAGCCAAGGCAAAGGGGAGGAGCGTGTATCTGTGCACGCGGGAGGGTTTTTGGGTTGGCTGTTCTGTCTATTTGTCTCCATCCAAGGCCATTTCCCAAAGAGGGAGGCATGGCTCTCAACTATCTGGTGCTACATCAGCTGACCAAGGCCCTCCCCTCTCGGATTAGAGAGGAGCAGGGCTTGCTCAGGGCTGTGGGGAAGGAGAGAGAACGAGAAAGCAGGAGAAAATGAGAGGAGGAGAGTAAGCTAGAGCGAGAGTGTAAGTGAGGGAGCAGGTCTCGGCAGCCCCTGAATGTAAACAGATTATTAGATTAGCGGCCATGAGAAGAAGACGACTGAAGAAAGAACTGTCACTCTCTCACCGTCACCCTCCCTCCTTCACTTTCTATTGCTTTTTTTCCCCTCTCTCCTTCTATCAGTGCTGATGGGGCTGTGTCTGTCTTTGTTATTTAGCTGGCGCTGGTGAAACCGGAGAAACTTCTCGCTGGACCGAGGAGGAGATGGAGGTTGCCAAAAAAGGTACTGCTTTAATGAACTACTCTCTTTCCTTTATGTCTTTGTCCTTCCTGTTATCACTGTGCGGCTGAGACGCCTCTGCTTCTTACGATTGTGTTTTTCCCTCCATCTCCCGCCTTTTTCCATCCGCTTTGATTATCTGATATTGCGTTGCCCTGCCCGTTTCCTACATGCAAACGGGAATGACTGCGCACATGCATTCACACAAATAAAAACTATTCCTGGTGCTTTACTGGAAACTGTTGGAGAGCCTGTAGTCCGCCCCCCGCCCTTTTAGCTGCATTGCTGACTTCTCAGAAGTGATCTATTAAGGCCATCCAGGAAGCAGCAGACCGTGACGGTTTCCTTCAAAGATCTCTATCTATTATTCAGGTTCAGACGCTTTTCAGATTCTCTAAAAAACAGAAAGGGAAAAAAAAGTGAAAGTTACTTCAACAAGTCTTCGAAATATTCATTGCACGCGTCGCTTGGTCTAAGGTTATGTCTTTGCATGTCTTTAGTCAGCTCATGCCACACAAGTATGCCTACGCTTGCCCCTTTCTGCTTGGATTTGCTGGTGATAGGTTCTTATTCAGGATAGATTGGCAGAGTAAACAAATGGATTCATGTTGAAAAATTAAGACTGTTGCGTGTTTCGATTTGCTCCACCTTTCCAAAAATACGAGTGGATATCATCTCCTCAGACAGGAAAGTCATATAACATAGCAGGTTCGGAAATCACCTTTATGCTGCCACATGTGGCTGATCAGGCAGGCCCAGTGAACAGTTTACCTCTGAGTAACTTGATTTGTTTATCTGAATAAGCCTTGGTGTTATTACAAGGCTGAGACGTGCCAAGCTTGGTAGTCAAATCAGAACATCCCCTCAGATGAAGGTCATTGCATTGCAGTTCTTTATTGTTGTCTGGATGATTTCACACCTTTTACTAAAATGTGATATTAGTATAATTAGAATTTGGTATAATCACTTTCGTTTAAGCTGATGTAATACAGCCTATGTATTGTTGGTAGGCCATATACCCCTAGTTCCTCAGCGAAATCTGAGGTGTTAAAATCAGCCAGACCAGAGCAGCTACCACATTGAAGTTATAAAGCTCACAAAGGCCTTTTATTGCTAAGTGTATTACGGATATTTTGAATATATAACTGGATTGAATGTTGTCTTGGTAACACAAGAAACAGTGACACTTTCTTCGATTAGCTTTTAGAAGAAGTTCACTTGATTGTTTCCCAGTTTCTGCCTTCAGATTTAGTGCTGTGCTCACAGCACCATAACTTGATTTGTCAATGATTACTATGAACGTGTGAGCCACTGATTGTAAATTAATCTCAAGACATATGCTGTTTGTGCACAGCACTGAGAAATACTATGAAACATCTGGCACAGTTGTGATTATGTGGAAGGAGTATTCGTTAAATATAGTACCAGAGCAGTTACAGCAGCACAGGAAAAATATGACCAGGGCTGTAACAATATTGGCTAATTAACTTGTCATAGTGATCAAAGCAGATAAGCTAAGTGGTGATCGGATAGAGTGAGTTTACTGTATTCAAGTACACCCCCCAAACAAAAAAAAAAAAAACGAGAGCTGCTCTGAACTGGAACATTAATGAGGTTTTGTCTTTAGCTGTGCAGCGATTTGTCAAGCTGCCAGTATCCTTTATCTTAGTGGGATTGGGCGGGAGAGAGAGGTCACATGGGTTACAGGATTTAGAGAAGAGCTGCTCTAAAGGTAAATGGAAGTCTTCCAATTGACTGTAGGGTGAAAGAATAATTTCAAAGTTTAGTGGGACCATTAAAGCTGATTGTGCAGGATGGGGAAGACCAACAGCAAATCGCAGCAGCGGGGATCCCAAGAGTGTAGTGTAATTTTTGTGGTGATGCTTTTATTTGTTAAAAGATATCGTTAAGATTTAACTGAGATCATCTTCCAGAGCCACATTGGAGGTTCTGACACAGCATGAGAACCATTACTGCATGTTCACGCTAAATAAGGCTTTTAAAACTTGTCCTTTCTGCAGTGCCTTTTACATTACTGCAGCCAAACCTCGATTGAATACAGTGTCCATCGTGATTTTGTAAAGTCCTGTCTGGCATTAGTTTGTATTATTAAACATGAAATGCCTTGTTAATTTGTATTTTACCAAGTATTCAAGTTAGATTTTTGATTTTGCATCATCTCTCTCCGTCCTGCACCAGGGCTTGTTGAGCATGGGCGAAACTGGACAGCTATTGCCAAAATGGTGGGCACCAAAAGCGAGGCACAGTGCAAGAACTTCTATTTCAATTACAAGAGACGTCACAACTTGGACAACCTGTTGCAACAGCATAAGCAGGTAAGCTGATTGTAATCTGGATTCAGTTGCAGGCTGTCTTTAAGCTGTTGTAACTCTGTATGAATGAATGTATTTTATTAAATAAATTTTTTTGTTTACGTGTTTTTTGGTTCCCAGGATACACGAAAGGCTCGTGCTGATAGGTCTCAAGGTGAAGGTCTAGCCACGCAATCACCGGATGATGATGAGGACAATGCAGAGGACAGTGAAGGTCAGAGAGATGGATAAGATAACACATAACAATCACACACATTCTTAAGAACTCTTTTTGGGTTGTAAAGACTGCACGTCTTCATCGTGTGATAGATTCTTGATTATGAGCTTTGAAGCATAGTGCTTGATCTCAAATGTTAAGTAAAGAGTTTAGAAGAAATCTGTGAAGCTCGATCCAAACGTCTATTTGTCATTTAAGTGTTTCCTCTGGGTTGATGGCAGTGGGCTTGCTCTGTACTGACAGTAGTTTTAATAAGTGAGTGGAAAAGAGATCAAATGCAAAAAGGCAACGAGTAGAGGAAGAGACTAAAGATATGAACTAATTCAGACTACATAGGTGCCTGTTGCATAACAGTTTGTAGCTTTGAAGACTGAAGAAAGCCCACTCTTTGAACACAAAGTGCTGGTCCCACTTGTTTGATCCAACAAGCAAACAAGCCTGCCTGTCTACCTGCCTCCCTCACTTCCAGAAATCCTTATCTCTGCTGGGTTTACATGGTGAAGGCATGAAGGCATTTTTTCTTTTTCTTTTTCTAACAGCACAGTGTTTTTGATGTTTTTTTTCTGCAAAAAACCAACAACATCAAACCAAGTTTAAGAAATGGTTTACAGACTTTGGACACTTCGACTATAATTTAAACAAACTCTGCTTTACAAGATAACTGCGGCGACGTCGCAATGTTGACTTTATCTACATCTGATGGAAATCAGGTACTGCTGGTGATCTACACGTCACAGATCTCACTTTATAAAGTTACACATTAGGCCATCAAAGGCATTAATAAAACTCTCATAACTATAAACATCGTGATTTACCATTTGGATATTTTGTAAAGCTGCTTCTTTGATTTTTGGTTTGATGCATTGAATGGATCTACAAATCTGGACTACCATCACCATGGTAACAGCTGCAGCTAGACAATATGGTAAATGGCCTGTATTTATATAGCGCTTTACTAGTCCCTAAGGACCCCAAAGCGCTTTACATATCCAGTCATCCACCCATTCACACACACATTCACACACTGGTGATGGCAAGCTACATTGTAGCCACAGCCACCCTGGGGCGCACTGACAGAGGCGAGGCTGCCGGACACTGGCGCCACCGGGCCCTCTGACCAATATGCAAACCGAGACGGGCAGACAGGTTTTAAACATGTGGTTTCTGGATGTGAATTTATTTTTTTATTTTTTATCACTTTAAGCTTTCTGTTTTGTTTGCAATACTGTACATCCGCATAGATTGCAGTTATCTAAGCTTAGGTGTGAACTGAGCTTATGATTTCTTTTTATCTTTCAAGGTTGTGCTTGCGGTTGTGAGACCTTGAACATAGCACAGGCAAATATTATCAGCGATAAACAAAATATGGTGTTTTGCAATAAGTGGCAATCACATGTGTGCCTAAGCGTGAATGCATGTGAATACATTTCAAATGGGTAAAGTGAATGTTTAGGTCCTGTTGTAGATTTTCTGTCTGGGGTTTCATGCTATGTGAGTTTGATATAAATACCCCATTCTTTCTTGACTTAATACATGGAGGCTGTATTATGGCTGACGTTTTAATGGTTTCATGGAATATTCATTGAATTGTATTATTTCCACGATCCAATCGCGTCTTCTTTATATGATTAATCTTAGAGTATCTGCTCTTGTTTTGATTTATGTCAGGATGTCTATATTTATTTTCATTGTTAGAAGGAGTTTAGAAAAGTCCTGTGAGTTTTAGTAACTTCATTAATTGTTTGTCATGTATTAATTTGTCCTTGGGTGCTTCCTTAGGAGGTGACAACAGCTCTGATACAGAGAGCGCCCCTTCCCCCTCTCAGGCTGACTCCTCAAAGTCCGGTGACTCCAAGAGGGCAGACGGCGCTGCAGGAGATACTCAGTGTGCTGACCAGGACAAAGGCCAGACTAGCAATGGGAAGGCTCCAGAGCCTCCATGCGAATTCACAGTGAAACAAGAGAAAATCCCAGAGGGCGAGGTGGGATCTCAGGAGGAAAAAGCCAGGGTGACTTCCTTTGCAGGCTCAGTACATCCTAAAACGGAACCTCTGGATGTGGTTATGAATCTCGAAGAGGTTAAAGTGAAGATGGAGCCCGGTATCAAGGAGAAAGGCGAAAAGGGAGATCATGGCGAAAGGCTCCACTCAGATAATGACTCCAGCGCCACCTGCAGTGCTGATGAGGATGTTGAAGCAGAGCCTGAAAGGCACAGGTGAATTTTCATAGCAAATTTCATAGCATAAGCTCCCTGTTCACGCGTTCATGTTGTGTGTGAATAACTGCATTTTCCAAAAAGAATGCTGTCAAATTATTTTAAACGTCTATATTTTGTCTCACGCAGCAGAATATTCTCCATGGAAAAGCCTTCGTTGCTTAACCCTCCAGGCTCGGTGTTGGTGCCTTCACCTAAGCAAACCCAGCTCAACATCGATCAGCTGCATCAGCGGGCAGCTTCAATACCACCCATGGTTGGTAACTTTTTCAGAAGGATCATTCTCAGACAAAAAAAAAAACTACAACAAAAAAACTACAGGCCTTTATAGTGTAAGCACTATGTAATACATGGCAAACAGTTCCACTGTGTGTGGAAACAGTTTTTCTATTAAGGTTTTTATTGAATGAAAACAATAATATTTGTATGTTTATTAAACGTGTTCTGGAATTGCTTCCCTGCAGTGCTTCATTATCTCACTTAGTTCATATCTGGCTTCCGGACTCATGGACTTCTCCCCCTTCTTAATACTTTAGGTGCCTGGTCCATTTGGCACTGGTGGCGTGCCCATCAGTGGTTACGCCATGTTGCAACACCAGATCAAAGCAGTGCATGAGTCAGCGCACCAGGAAGAGAAGCAAAGGCAGGACCATGGTAAGAAAGTAAAACTATCCTCGTTCAACGCTCACATTTCCTGTTGCCTTCTCAGTGCTCTATCCTCATTGTTCTCTGCTGCTGCTGCTAACAGTGAACTATTTATAGCCTATATTTTAGCACCCATTCATTTTTATGTAGTTTCATAAAAATGTTTTTATGAAACTACATGTTTAGGGTGCTCTGGACTGTCGTAATGTTCTTCAGCCTGAGCCAAGATTTAAAAAAAAAAAAAAAAATCCTTCTGCGTTCAGTACTATATGAACAGAAGTCTTGATTTACACTTCTCTTGAAATACCTTATGAAGAGGGGGATTTGGGGTTTGTGTTTTTTGATGCCATGTGACTAGAGGCTGTCAGAGGTCACTTCTGCCTGACCGTCGATTTAGTTCACCCATGCACCTTCTGAATGGAGAGCAGTGAAGCCAATGGGCAGACTGTATTACAGCTTGATTTTGCAAAGCTTTTAGCACCTTTTAGCGTGAGTGCCATGAAGAGGAGAGCAGCTGTCAGTAAACGACTGAGCTTTGAAACCACAGTATTTATTACACATAGTAGGTTTTAGCGGGTACGTGTCCAGGTGGCGGTGTGGCTGTCAAAAATGTGCATCCATTCTGGGTCAGCTCCGTGCACACTGGGATTGGGTTTTTCTTTTAATAGTGGTTATCTTCCCTTTGTCCTTATGCCTGTACGCTGCAGGTAAACCCTTACCGTACATGCCTTATGACATGATGCTGGCTGTGGACCAGGAGACCCACTCCGGTCAGCCAGGCTCTCCTTACAGACTCTCCCCCAGGGAGTTAAGAAAGGCCTCACCTGACCCCAACGCCCCCAATGTCTCCTGCTACAGTGTGCCACCAGGTAAAAGCACACATTTTCACCTCCTCCTCCCAACCCTTTTTGCCTCCTCCCATGACCCTGCTGATACAGGCAGGCCTTGTTTGACACCCCTTTTCTATTTGTGTTATAGATTTTTTTGACTCCACTGGTAGTGGAATATGACATTGTCTTCAAAAATGTGCATACATACTAACTGAAATAGTTAAAAGAATGAGGTCAGTGTATGAGGCAACAGGTTAATGTCAGACGACACCCCCCCCCCAAGACCCTGCATGAGGTAAATGAGTATTCTGAATTGTGAATCATTTAGTGTACTCTATACTAGAGTCCAAGAGTAAAAACGTGGAGCTAGCAGTGAGCATGGTAGGTCCACTTTAAATTTGGAGTGGAGATGAGGACTGCTGTGGAGCTCTTATTCCTGTCATGGGATGTGACCGTGTTAGCACTTGTGTATTACTCAAGATGTATCTTCCCAAGTCCAAAGGTATATGTGTACACATTAGCATTTAGCAATGTACAGGAAGTGTGCAATCAGTGTTAAGGTGAAATGAAGAAACCTCTGCCCAGATATGGCCATCCATTGCTTTTGCTAATATCTATATCCTGCATATCTGAAGTTCTCTATGTCACGTTTCTTTTTTTTTTTTTTGCACTCTTATAAAGTCATCCTCTCTGCTTGTAACGTTTTATAACCGGTTGGATTATAATTTGCTTATTTGTGAATGGATCAGACAGAGGTAACACTTCTTTGGCTCCATTTGTTGTGTCTCAGAAAATGAGCCCACTTCCAGTGATAGTTGCCCTCCGATCTCCGTGACATTTTGTGTATTTGCTTTACATAAGTGAGCACATTAAACCATATTTACAGGTTTCTTTATAATAATTTCATAAATGATATCATTTTAACTATTGGTGATTTTCATTAATCAACGGTAAAACAAAAAAAAAAAAATGACCTAAACATGTCCTGTCCACTCTGATGTTCTGTTAGACTGCTGTCATCAAAGAGCATTTCTGCTGTATCGCCCTTGTAGGTGTGCTACATGTCCAGTTAGAATATGGTTATAGTGAATTATGAATCCTGAAATTGAATATCACTGCAAACTGAAGGTCATACACCGTCTGTTTGTTGATGATGATTAACAGATTCACATTTTAATGATGTTGTGACAGCAAATCAAGGCCAGATAAGGGGATTATCCTGGATTTACTACATGCAGATTGACTGTCAGATATTTGCCAGAACTTTATAGAGCTGGGAAGAGGTGCTATGTTTTACTTCCTCATTTCCCACGTGTGGGACTAATAAAGGTCATCTTATCTTATTTTCCATCTTATAGGATGCATACAAAAACTTCTGCTGTTACTCCCCCCCCCCCTTGTTTGTAATCTGGGGCAAGGATAAAATCATGTCCATCCGAATTAAGTTGTTGTTCCTGAACTTCCTGAGCATGAATGTTAATGCCTGACACACAGTCCCTTCTCTGCAACAGAGGCTTATAAATTCGTCATAGAGTGGCTTGTTTTCTTATCTGTCCCTGCATGAGCCAGCAGCAGGATGACGCCCGTGCCCGCTGGAGGAACTCTCGCTGCCATTTGCATTTTTGATAGAGTGCAGAGTGCATGCTGCTCTCCCTGCAGGGAGGTTACTCCCGGTCTGTGTGGGTGCATGTTTGAGGTGTGTTATGATTCATTTTGTCTATTCAGCTGTCCCAGGAGACAGTCAAGCAGACAGCGGGCATGGGCCAAAGATACCACAGGCTGAAGACAGGCTGTTAAATGAGGTCTTCTCTGCTTACTTCGCCACTCAGTGGAGCGTTGTCAGAACAAAGCTTAATATTTTATCATGAAGTATTTAATTTGGAATAAAGCTTAAAAAAACCATTATGTTGGGTGCACTGGTTTGCTTTTTTGATGTTATACCCAGCTGTTTTAATCAGTTATCTTATTTCCTTTTCTGTATTTCCACCAGTCCTTCACCCTGCAACTACCCAGCTGGTCCAGAATATACCAGATGGAGGCCGCATGACGTTCAGAACCATTCGACCTCCCAACATTCCCTCTCCTCCTCCACTCATTCCAACTACCAAGCCCACAGACAAGCCTTCCTTCATCCAAGGAGGCTCCATCTCCCAGGTGAGGCACCTGGGGTATGATGTTTGTGCTTTACCAGTAGACTAGCTCTTCTCTTACACCACTGGGGAGAAATCAGATTCTTCAATAATTTATGTGAGCTCTGATGTAAGATTAACATATGTAGGTTTTATAAATCTTTTTGTCCATGACAGGATCAACACTTTAATTTTCAAACTATTACTATATTTATCTACTACACTGTTGATGGTAGAATAGGACAGTTGATCCCATCTTAATAAAATGAACTGCTTTATTGTTTCTGTGTACCCAGTGAGCTGACTTTGAAATATGTTCTGTGATTTAATTTCCAGGGAACTCCTGGCACATACCTGCCATCCCACGCCATCTATGGGCCAGAGGGAACTAAGAGCAGTGTGGGCTCCATCTCTCTGGGTCTGCCGCGGCAGCAGGATCTTAACAAGCCTGGTAGGATAACAGGCTTCATGTGACTAAGCTGTTTATCACTTCTTCTGTTCATATAGAGCTGGCAACATTGGAAAAGCAAGCATGGCATGAAAATGAATGCTTTGCTTTCAGTGTCAGAAAGCAAAACATCCAGATCAAAGGACGTTGCTCTTTAGAAATTCTGTCACAGTTGACATCTGAGGCATCGCACCTACTTTATGGCATGGTCTGTCTGTTTTACTATTGTCCATCCATCCATCCATTCGCTACCGCTTTTCCTTTTCAGGGTCGCGGGGGGCGCTGGAGCCAATCCCAGCTGTCGTAGGGCGACAGCTGGGATTGGCGTACAATTTTACTATGTGGTACAATTTTACTATTGTACCACACAGAATTCTGCAAATAGAGAACTGGAGTTCCTGTTAGTAGAAAACTTTCTCAAGCCTTATAGTCTAGTTATATTTTGTTTCTCTCTGTAACTCTTTAGGAGCTGCAGTTCCATCCATACAGGATTGTAGAGGCAACCCAGCAAAGGCTGGCGAAGGTCTGCCTTTCAGAGGCTCTATCACTCAGGTAATGAATGGATGAAATGAGGCTTTGTTTTTTGGTTTTTACACTTTATGGGGGTTTTTTTGTATTTATAGAACATTTCTTTGCTCTCCCCTTAAACAGGGCACACCAGCTCTGGCCCAGTCGAGCATTGCTGCTGACCTTCTGAAGGGCACCATCACAAGGCTTGCCACAGAAGACCCAAGCAGCCCAGACAAAGCTAGGGGGGAGCAGCTGGCTAAAGGTCATGTTATCTATGAAGGCAAAAGTGGGCATATCGTGTCCTATGATAGTTGTAAGTGCCTTTTATTGTCGATATTGCAAATAGCAATTTTTCTTTGTTTGGCACACACATGTTATTATATGTTTTATTGACCAGTAGCCATCAAGAACCCCAGGGAAAACACCCGCAGCCCCCGAACAAGTCATGAGCTGAAACGCACCTTCAACATGATGGAGGAACCCATGGGCCGAGGACACACGGGCAGAGAAGGAGCCCCGTTGGAGGGTACTGCTTGTGTGTCACTGAATATACACACTGTCCTTGTTTGTCTTTTCTGTGTCAGGGGCTCACGGTGCCTGTTTCTGTTTTTTCCCCCCTCAGGGTTAATTAGCAGAGCTTTGCCCAGAGAAAGCATTCATGGAGAATCTAAGGAAAGACCGGTGATCACTGGATCCATAATGCAAGGTAGCTTACTGTAAAGTTGATGCATCACTCAAAGTCAAATGAAAGAATAAGCAAACCTGAAATAACTTCAAATCTTTCCAGGGACACCAAGAACTGCCGCAGAGACTTACGACGATACTATGAAATATGGAAAACAGTTAAAGCAGGAGAGCCCGCCTGCCCGCTCCTTCGAAGGGGGTATTGGCAAGGGCAAGCCCTACGAGGGCGTCAATACGATTAAAGAGATGGGTCGTTCTATTCATGAAATCCCACGACAAGATTCTGGACAGGATATGTGCAAGACTCCTGATTTGCCAGACAGAAGGGTTTTGGAGGGCTCCATGTCACAGGTCAGACAGAGCTGTGATTCCAGCCACTCTTAAACAATTTACTTGAATGTTTTTGAAATTGAATATATGAACTCCACAAAAATACAAAACTGATTTTTATGATGAATTGATAACTAAACTGTTGTTTTTAAAACCCTTTACCAGATTCACAATCTGAACCAGCCCACCATCAAACACAATGTCAAGTCCCTGATCCCCAGTCCCACTAAGCTGCCACACAACATGCCCCAACTGGAGGCCATGGAACGAACCAAATACGACGAGGGTAAGGGAGTACGGCACACCTCTGTGGTCAACTCCACCACCTCTGTTCTACGCTCCACACACCAGGAGGCCAGCAAATCCCAGCTTAGCCCAGGCTTGTATGAGGACGCCAATGCTCGCAGGACCCCTGTTAGTTACAGTACCAACCCCATGTCTAGAGGATCACCTATGCTGGGACGAGCTTCAGAGGGTATATTCCATAATCATTTTATTCACAGTAGAACATCAGGTTCTCAGTTATTTATTAATAAACATTATAACTCTTACAATTATGGAGTTGGATAGAATTGAAGTAGACATTTATCTTTCCCTTACCAGATGATCTTATTTTGTCGAAAAACTATAGTAGTAATTAATACACAATGTGCACCCAGTGCTGAGGGCACTGGATAAGCTTTTCTTTTTTCTTTCTTTTTTTTCCTGAGAAAAGTAATGAAATGATATTAAGTTGTTGCTTCAACTAATTAGATAAGACGTGTGTGTCTCTCTCTCTCTCTCTCTTCTGAAGGTGGGATGGGGTCTGCAAAGTCTGCTTCACATGAAAGAAAGAGCACCATGACACCGACGCAGAGAGACAGTGTCCCAGCCAAGTCCCCAGTGAGCGGTGGTGACTCTGTACCCTCTCATAGCCCCTTCGACTCCCATCACCCCCATCACCGACCTGAAGTGTACAAAAGCCATTTGCCTCCACATCTTGACCCCACCCTGGCCTTCCACAGAGTGCTGGATCCTGGTATAGTGTTTAAAGCATTTTTATTCTTTCTACCGTCACCATGTGAATAATGAAAACCTTGATTCTGAGTAAACTGATGAAAGCAACTCAGGCTTTCTATTTCATAAGCATAACATGTCCAGGATCTTTTACAGCAGCTGACGTCAGCAGTGGTGATCTGTATCAGTGAGCCTTCTGTTCATGGGCTTTTTTGTTTTGTTTTGTTTTGTCCTCTGCTACAGCATTCATGTTCCCCAGGCAGCCATCCCCAACAGGCTACCATAACAACTACCAGCTGTACACCATAGAGAACACACGGCAGACCATCCTGAACGATTATATCACTTCCCAGCAGATGCCCAGAGGACTGTCACCGCGGGAACAGTCTGTTGCTATCCCTTATGCACCCGGATCTCGAGGTATGGCCCTCCGATAGCTGACTAACAGCTGTGGGCAGGAGGGGTAGTAGTATGCAGGCTGTGTGCTTGTGAAGTAGTGGCAACCTTTTCCAGACGCCCAGAAGCAAATGACCTAGACAAATTCTGCTGATTTGTTCTTTATATTGGGGCTGCAAATGATTCGGCTACAGCTCAATTTATACATTTTGTATAGTCATGCAAATCTCCATTTGCTGAGTGGTTGCCTCTTACAAGTTGACCACTATTCCACTCTCTTTGCAGCCCTGTTGCTTATTGATCAATTTGTATTTGGAAGCACTAACAGATGAAGGTGATGGGTTACAGCTAAGTGTATACGGTGTTCATACATTCAGAAATTGATGGATTGGTTCTTGTTGTTCACCGTTGGCCCTTTGCTTCTGTCTGTAAAAGGGATTATTGATCTAGCCCAGATGCCTCCAACTATCCTGTTGCCTCACCCTGGGGGAACAGGTACTCCCACTTTGGAACGCATCGCCTACCTCACTGGACCTCAGCCCCCTTTCCCTCCTAGAGCTTTCAACCCAACCTCCATGTCGCAAGGTGAGGACCCCTCCCTTCCCCATCCCTACACCCCATGTGCCCTTTATCTTCCTTGCCACGATTGCCGCTTCTGTAAAAGTGCAGCTCTGTGCTGGCCTGATGTGGCAAAGGTCGGTTGTGCTTGTCTGGTTACAAAAGTTAAGTTTTACTGAAGTCATGCTGGGAGTGATTTCCCATAAAACTGCCTGACCGTTGCACAGAGCAGTTGATGTCCTTGTTTTTGTTTTTTTGTTTTCTGTTGAACAGGAAAAAACAAACAGAACATAAATAGCCTGCACTCTGTTTTTTATTTTTATCCTATCACCTAAACCGATTGTTTTAATATGTAGATTCCAAAAACCTGATGATGAGCTTAAAGAGTTGAGTTATGTGGTCTGTAGTTGTTCTTATTTTTCAGTCCAGGTAAGTTTAAGAATTTAAAGCAGCTTTAAAGCAGCAGCAGCACAGTTTCCTGGTTTCATCTGAAATGGTACATCTGGCCATTTCAGAACTTGTCAGCAAAGCTAACATTTCTAAAGGAAGTCTGCTCCAGCATTTTTCTAGCTGGTGAGTCGAGTCTTTACATTTTGTCTGCGGTGTCCTTGTTCTCTTCAGGTCACCTTGCTGTTGCCAATGAGAGAGAACGGGAGAGGGAGCGTGACCGTGATCGTGATCGGGAGCAGCAGGAGAAGGAAAGGGAAAAGGAAAGGGAGCAGAGGGAGAGGGAACATGAGCGTGAGCGGGAATTAAGAGAGCGAGAACGAGAGCGAGCCAATGAATACATGCGTGCAGGTGAGTCATTTTTGAGTTTAGAACTCGTACAGTTTTGGAAATCTCATTCTGATGTTTTTAGTCCCTTCAGTATAGGAACCTGTGCTCTTAGGGCTTTTATTTTGAAACACTGTTACAGTAAAATATTTATGTGTGTCCTCAAGGCGGACCAGAGCAGCCAGTCCGGCCAGGGAGTCGAGGTTATCTGCACTCCCCTTCTCCCTCACACAGACCACAGGATGTTGGAGTTCCACAGCGGCCAAGCATCTTCCAGCCAAAGAGTGTCATCACCTCTCTGATGTAAGCTTAAAGCTACTCTGGGTCTCTTTTCCTCTAGCTTGCTAAAGATTTTTTGCACATGCATATTTTTTTTTATACATGATTACATTTTGGGCAACAGCATGACATGATAACTGTGTGAGCCACTTCTTTATGCTAAAAAGTCTCCTCGTTAGACTCATGTGATGCAATGGAATGGAAAAATATTTTACATGAGCACATGTTTCTGCAAATATTTTTGACGTGATCGAGTTCTTATTTTCTCTTTTAGGCCTCTTTCAACAGCTATATCTGCACCACAGAGTACCGCCCGCCACAGTACTGCAGCTGATGCTCTGGCTGCTTTGGTGGACGCCGCAGCTTCTGCTCCACAGATGGACGTGGTCAAGGTGAAGGAGAGCAAACATGAACGAGATGACGATATGTCTTCAGCTCGGCGAGCATCCAGCCTGTCTGAACAGCAACAACAGGAGACAGAAAGGCGATCTCTGCATTCACCGTATGGAGCTATGTCTCTGCCAGGGAGTAAAGCCTATCCAGCTTATTCTGAAAGCACTGGTGTTGGGGTTAAGGATAAGGGACCTCAAACAAAGTCCCGCATTGAAGAGGAGCTTCGGACTCATGGAAAGACGACTATGACAGCCGCCAATTTCATTGATGTCATTATCAAACGTCAGATAGCCTCGGACAAAGACTCGCGAGAGCGAGGCTCGCAGAGCTCGGATTCATCTAGCAGCTGTGAGTGTATTGGATTAAAAAAGAGAACTATTCAAGCTTCACATAAATGCTCTGTGATACCGTAACATCCGCAGTTGCATGAAAGGATAGGTGTACATAGAACAGTACATCTCATGTGTAGTAGAGCCTGACCAATATATTGGTAGGGCTGATATGTAGGCAAATATTGGCTATTTTCCTACATATCAGTATCTGCAGCCGATAAATAAAAATTTAAAAAGAGATAGGAGAAATGCCCTTCAACAGTGTTGGCGTTGCAAAGTTTAGGAGAAGGAACTTTCTAACTGCCCTGTTGGCAACAAGTGTTTGGAATGCTACAGACACCACAAGTAGCAGAGTCAAGCAGAGCGTACAAGAGCAATCATTGTCACAGCATATTAGGCCCCTCCATAGTGTACTGGTTAATACATTTGCTTCGCAAGCAAAACGTTGTTGGTTCAAATCCAGCCAGACACACAGATCCCCTTTAGGTTTACCTCAGGAAGGGCATCAAACAAACTTGCAGCGCTACCGACTGTAACAACCTCTTGTGATTAGTAAGAAGCTGAAAGTAGCCTTATTGTCATATTATCTTAAGGACTCAAAAAGACACATACGTTTGTGTTAAGTTAATGTTCATTGTTTTTTTCTTTAACTCACCAAATATTGCTATCAGTTTGGCCTCAGTCAACAGTAACTCTTTGTCCATACTTGTCCCACAGTGACATCCAGTCGCTATGACAACACTGGTGGTGGAGCAATTGAGGTGATCAGTCCAGCTAGTTCCCCTGTCCAGCCTCAGCAGGACAAACCAGAAGATGTGCAACAACAGGCATCGGGTATGAACATCCTAACTTTGGGGATATTCCTTTTTTTATTTCAACCAGAGTGATTTTACTAATATTCAAATATAATTCAAGTTATATTAAAGATATTCATACAATGGATTTTTTTAATGCAGTTAAACTCTGTCACACAATCGCATACCAACTGGTGCATTGGGGAATTTACAGTATCTTATCCTAAAACTCTTCAACTCAGACCACTAATCTTCTGGTTAGAGAACGATACCCTTGATTACTTGTTGGGGGGTTGTTGAAGATTTGGCATGAAAGGCTAAAATTAGCTGTGCTGAGTAAACATGCCATACCTTGAATGGCTTCACCGACTAACCTTGTGATTTGAGACTGTCTAGTACCCAGACTGCACTCAAACGTTATTTTTGTCACCTGAAAGCAGATGTGGATCATTTACTTTTGGCATAGTCTTTTGGAGTCTTGCCATCTCATCACTTCTCACTTCACCATGGCTCTCTCTAAAACAACTCTGCTCTGTCCCTGGTTAACCTTTCGCAGTTGGCATGCGATCTTATGACATGAGTCGATACCGGCAATCAGGGGAGCCACCACAGTCCAGTTCCCAGCAACTTTCCTCCTCCCAGGCTGACAGCTACTCACAGGTCCCCAAAACTCATCGAGTCATGACCTTGGCAGACCACATTTCGGTAAGAAATGCTGGAGAGCACAATGGCCTGCAACATCAAAAATAATGCAGCACATAGGAATTTACCATGTGCACCAGGTAATCACAGCTAGCTAACTTGGTTTTGTGGTAACTCCCTGTAATGCAGCACATCATAACACAGGATTTTGCCAGGAATAAGGACCCTCCTCCAGTCTCCTCTTCAGCCTCTGCTGCATTCCAGAGCGTTGTGCCACCGGTGTCCTCTTCAGGTCGAGGCAAAATGCCCAGTCGCTACAGTCCTGAGAATCAGGTGCAGGCCCAACACCACCAGAGACCCTCCAGCAGAGTTTCCCCAGAGAACGCCTCCGACAAGCCCAGAGCCAGGTACTGAATGCCTGAATTAATTAGAATGAAACCAATTTATTTTCTGCCATCTGACAAAAATTTGCTCTCTTTCTCCTCTTCAGGCCTGGCAAGTCTCCAGAGCGAGGAGGCAGGCCGATGGAGAACTATGAACCCATCTCTCCACCACAGAGCTACCAAGGCATGGACAAACAGGAGTCAGGTGGACCTCCACCCCAGCGGCGAGAGGGTGACAGCTCAGAGATTAGGTACAGGAGCGGCTCAGCTTGTTTGTTTGATAATTTGATTTTATAATGATTCAGATTTAGTTTTGATGTTTTTGAAGGTTTGTGTCACTGTTTTGTCTGACTCTTTGTGTCTTTTTTTGGTTCAAGGAGTGACTCACGGTCCCCAGGGAGTGTTAGCTATCTGCCTTCCTTCTTTACCAAGCTGGAGAACACCTCACCAATGGTGAAATCGAAGAAGCAGGAGATCTTTCGTAAGTTGAACTCCACCTCTGGTGTTGGTGATTCTGATGTTGGTAAGTGGGTATTCTCTTATCCTATGTTAACCTAAATCCTTCTAGCTCTTTATGCATGTGAATTATTAAAGCGTTTTGAACTCGGTTTCTTCTAAACCAGCTTTTTTTTCACCAGTATTAATTGTCTTGCAGGAAGCGCACAACCAGGAACAGAGATTTTCAACCTGCCTGCGGTTACCAGCTCCAGTAAGTAGCAGCATATTTTGTTCAGACACACTGTGTATTTATGCCGATTCTCTCTCACCGTATTGTGCGTGTGTGTGTGTGATATGATTTTTAGGCAGCATCAACCCCAGGAATCACTCCTTTAGTGACCCAGCCAGTAATCTGGGTCTGGAAGACATCATCCGCAAGGCCTTAATGGGCAATTTGGAGGACAGACAGGAGGACCAACAGGGTGGTGTAACATCCAACACTGGCAGTGACCCTCGGCAGGAGGCCAGTCCATCTCCCAGCATGGGTAAGCAGAAATACCCCCGCTATTGTAGTCAACTTTGTCCCCTTTCTGAAGGACTGTGGATAATGTTGATTTACCTCTACCTCTTTGAATTCAGGTAAGCAGAAGCAGGGAAAAGCCAACAGCCGGAAATCCAAGTCTCCTAACCTGGGTCAGGTCTACGGTGGAGGGGAGCGCCCCTCATCAGTGTCCTCCGTCCACTCTGAGGGAGACTATCACAGACAAGCCCAATCCCAGTGGAGCTGGGATGACCGACCCTCTTCCACAGGTGCACTGTCCAGTCTCTACTGTCACTTTACTGTTTTCTACTCATAGATCTTAAATGATTCTATTCCAGAGTAAGCTCAACCTATTAAGCAGCAACCTTATTTTTTCTTTTCCTTCCTGATGGTTACTTCCCAGCTAGATTGTTAGTTAGCTTATTATTGTGAGGGCCCTCAGTATCATTCAGCTGCTTCTCTAGGTGGTGGGCTGTCTTTTTTTATAGACTCCACAGTCTTGGACACCAGTTGGTGACAACCTTTTACTGCTCTAGACATCTAAGCAGAACCTGCAGCAGGTGGAGAACTAGTTCTTGTGCATGTTGAAAAAAACAACAATGAATTAATTGTTCATTCATTGTTAATGAGTTCTTCAACAAATTCTGAAAGTCTTCCGCTGGCTCCTCGCTTCCTGCTGCGCCCAAACCAGCTGACTGACACTCACTTTCATTTCCTCATTCATAAAGTTGCTGTGAAAGGTGCAATTGAAAAGTTTCATTTGCAGAGATTTTTGGTAGAGTTTTTGGTAGAAACTAAAGTCATGTTTATTTGCTATTTTTTGTATGTAACACGACTGCGTTCACAGTTATTTAGTCGTCACTATTATAAAGATAAAGACCAAGATTACATCTCAGATGTAAAATCTGTAGTCTCAATTTTTCTAACTGTGTGGACAGAAATGCAGCTATAAGAGTGTCATGCAATTTTTCTGAAACATTAAATGTATTTTAAAGTGACTTTTTAAATGCAGTTGCAGACACTCTAATTGTGTTCTGACTACATTTCATGTTGAAATTTGTTCACAGACACATTACATGATGTGAAACAACATTTTGAAGTACACTGTGTGAAATCCAAACTTAAACTCACCTTAATCTGAAAATCACCTTAATCAGGTCTCCCAGAACTGGATCCATGTCATAAATTCCATAACGGATCAAAGCAGCTCAGTAGACCATGTTTGGGTTTCAGTTAACTAGCATGGCCGGATTTAAAACTGATAAATTCTTAGTGGTTTATTTTGTCCTTACATGATCTGTATTTCTTATTTAAAATGTGTCATCCTACCAAAATTACATGTAAAGTGTATGTAACTAAAGTGTTAAATGTAAAACGCCAGCTCTGGTCAGCCTTTCCTGAATCAGAAACTCGGACATCAGCTCAGGGTTTATGGTTTGACTCGGAGTTTGTTGCACCTGCTTCCTGGAATATGGCCCTGGCATCATTTCATCTACATTTTGCCCACTCGTGTTGTTTTCCTTTTTCCACAGGACCCATCCAGTTCCCATACAACCCGCTGACTATGCGCATACTGAGCAACACACCACCCACTTCCATAGCGTCACCCTCCATACAGAGCCAGCAGCAGCAGCAGCTGCAGCAGAATCCAGCTGGAGCCCCTGGCCAGCGGCGAGAGTGGCAGTCTTTGCTGTCGGAGCAATACGAGACCCTGTCTGATAGTGACGACTGAGCCCCGCTTGCTTACAGCTTTATTAACCAGAAGAGAGGCCTGCTCTTTGGCTTGTCTGTTCACGCCCCTCTCCTGGAACTAACCTCGCTCACTGGGGAGTGCAACATGTAGATGGGGTGTTGTCCTTTTTATTTTTGGTGCTATGGCGCCCCCTGGCTGTTGGCTGAGAGTACGAGCAGCAGCCTGTGACAGGAAGGGTTCTCCTGGACGTCGCTTGCTTTTGGTCCAGAAGCACTCGTCCAGCCTGTTGTGGTGGGGGAAAAAACAAACAAAACTCAGCTTGAGGTGATGACATGAGATGCAGGAAAGATAAAGAACTTAATATGTAAAAAAAAAGACAACAGAAGAAACTATTTCTGAATTTTGTTTGATTTCTGTAAAGATATACCTTGTCTTTAAGAAGATCATTGTATGTAAATAGAGTAACCTTTTGCAGTGTTTTTCTTAACTTGATTATTTCTTATTTTAATGTCGCTTTTAAATTGATCCACTTTAAATGGAAAGAGTGTGGGTGCATTCTTTAATAACACAGTTGGTCTTGCGTAGTCCAACATCTCCCACCCCTCCAAACCCTGTCACCCAGCACACACACAAACAAATACTTTTACCATTGCAACGGTAAGAGAGAGAGAGAGAGACCGGACCTGTGGTTTGTACTTGACCATGAGCAGAGCACAGAGACTGTGCCACCCTGCGCACCATCCACCAAGCACCACCAGAGCCTGAACGTTGCGGACATTAGAGGAGAACAGACTAACATTTCAAACAGCATTGGTATCTGATAACTGTCTTTATCACACAGCGGAGATGATGCATGGATTGTAAGCGTTGGATGGTAGTGATAACCGCTCACCCTAGACAGAGAAATGTCTTCAAAACAAGTTGAGAACACTGGTGTCATAGCAGAGAGACGAAAAGTCTGATATAAGCTTAATTTCGCCAGAAATTATATCATTATGACTACTCCTGGACCCCGACTGAATAATGAAAGTGAGCCAATATGTTTTTTTTTGTTTTTTTTTTCCTTCTTCTTCAAAAGAGCTATGTGATGTGTCACATGTAGCTGTCTCTTTGCAGTTTCCAAACTGTCCAGAATGATTTGTTCTGCAATGTCGTCATGGTTTAAAAAGAAAAAAAATGTCAGGAAGTTTTTTTTTTAATGCTTTTGCCATGCCTTGTGACTTGAGAAAGAAGGCAGCTTTAACTAATTTTCTCAGAGATATACGTTTGTGTTTAATGTTTGTATTTGTTTCTGTAATCCCTCTTTTTTTTAATTATACTGTCCTGACAAAAATCTGAACTCTGTAAATTGTCTTTCTATTACACACAAAGACAAAACTAACCAAACTTAAAAAATGGTCTGCACCATTGTTGCACTTTTTCCTTTTCTTTTTCTTTCTTTTTTTTTGTTGCTTTGTAGCATTTGACAACAAAAAGCATACTACCTGCTGTGTAACTTATTCATCCTCCAGCCTTGGAGTATACTAAAATGTGCTTTAACTTTTCCTACTACTCACAGAAATTTGCCCCGATTTTTTTTCTCCCTTGTAGCTGGTACAGGAATCTTTTTGTTTAGTGTCACACTTGC
Organism: Haplochromis burtoni; assembly: GCF_018398535.1. NCBI lineage: Eukaryota > Metazoa > Chordata > Actinopteri > Cichliformes > Cichlidae > Haplochromis > Haplochromis burtoni. The sequence continues at coordinate 1,173,064 of NW_024582476.1, read as the reverse complement.
ATCACAATTGCAGTTTGAACTGTATGGTACCATTACATGTTTAGGCATTTGATGTCATGAAGATTCAAATCCATGACCACTTAATCTCTGCTTTCATTGTGTCACACAACAGGCATAAAGCTTTGAATATGAATTATACTAGGTCAACTATAATACACAGCAGTAAACTTTGTTTTAGATATGTGGAAAAAAATATTTTGGCTTTTTCAGCTTTCACTCTGCTCAGTTAACAAACCCATTCTGCTCTAAACTTGATATTTCCTTTGTTGTTGCTTTTTCTTTCATTTTTTTGATTTAAAATTGTCGTAGCACATGTTCAGATTTTTATTTTCTGTCATTTTTTTTTTCTTCAACATCTTTGCTAATTCATCCCGTTTAGATGGGGTGTTATGTGTTTACAAATGCAATGACAAAAAGAAAAAAAAAGTTTACAAACTTGAATCTTAAAGAAATCCGACATGAAGCCGAAAAAATATTGGAGCATCTTTTCAGCTCTCTATCAAACACACAGTGGTGTTTTGGGGTTTTTTTGCTCTTTGTTTGTTTTTTTTGTTTTTTTTTGGAATTGAGACTTGAAAACCCGTGTAACCTATGATGTTGAAATGCAATGTTTGTATCGCACAATGTCTCTCAGTAGGCTATTACAAGAGTTCAGACCAATCAAATAAAGTGGATCAGTTCACCACTGAAAAATGTGCCGATCCTTGAGACGTGTGCAGTTTTTTGTTTGTTTGGTTTTTTTCCCTTCTCTCTGGTTGTGCACTGGCAATTACACGCACTCTTTGACGCATATTGCAATGATTTATTTGTCAGGTAATCCAGTATGAAATGGAAATTAATGCCAGTGATCCCTTGTAGGTAAAAGTTGGGCAAATGCAACAAATATATCAGCTATTAAGGATTCCCAGACTTAAATTGAAGGTGAGGAGGCAAAAATGTTAATTGAATTCCTACAAATTGAAAAATGAAATGTGTAATTAAAGCCGACGCCAACACACCTGAGACTTTGGTAGTGCAGTTAAAAGAATGTTGTTCAATTACTGCTGCCTAATAATTCTGCAGCATTCTCTTATCAGCTCTTGTCAGTTTGACCTTTTAATCTACACATCTTAACATGGACTGTAGAAAAAGTTATGTATTGGCTGACTGCTTCTGTGTATTATTGCACTCAGTAAAGTTGATGGCCTTAAAGGAGGTCCCTGTGGTGACAGTTATAGACCCAGTGTGTTTGAAACCTTTAGCTGAGATGCCACAGTGGAAGTGTATAACAGGTCATTCTTGCAGTAGGGCTTCTTTTTATTCATGTGTGATTCACACACTGATTATTTGACCTGTCTTACCAGAAAAAGTGTAGGTTGTCTAATGAGATTTGTTTACAGATTTTTTGCAACCCATTGTGACAGAGCACGTTAAACACTAGGGTAGGCACAATAAATCTCTGTGTGTGTGTTTCACTATGTCTGGTGTGAAATGGGTCTGTTTGACTACTTACTGCTTATGCCAGAGCTAAATGTCTTCTATCGAAAAAAGCTTTGCCGAACTTATATCGTCTGCCAATAGCACACTGTTTTCTTATTGAATATCTAAATGACTTGAGCGTTTTAACCCATACGAAGAAAGGAAGTGGAAAGGGGTTTCAAGTTTCCTGTACGCGGACGCGTTCCTTTAATCGTGGCTCAAGAGTTGGGAGTTCGCCTTGTAATCGGAAGGTTGCTGGTTCGAGCCCCAGCTTGGACAGTCTCGGTCGTTGTGTCCTTGGGCAAGACACTTCACCCGTTGCCTACTGGTGGTGGTCAGAGGGCCCGGTGGCGCCAGTGTCCGGCAGCCTCGCCTCTGTCAGTGCGCCCCAGGGTGGCTGTGGCTACAATGTAGCTGCCATCACCAGTGTGTGAATGTGTGCGTGAATGGGTGGATGACTGGATATGTAAAGCGCTTTGGGGTCCTTAGGGACTAGTAAAGCGCTATATAAATACAGGCCATTTACCATTTAATACGCCGAGTTTAAAAAAATCTATTCAAAAAGAAAGAAAATGACATCGCAGATATTCATATAACGAACTCAAAAGCAGCCTTTTCTTCCAAATAATCTCCTCGAAACAGAAAAATGTGATCTACGTAGGAGTTTATTTTGGAGGAAAGCAAAACCACAGCAGGGTAACACGGGAAGTTGTAATATTTTCGTGGATCCTTATTGGCTGGAGCAGTCAAAGACATCCTGTAATAAGTGGTGCGAAAATGCGCTCGTTTTTACCTGCAGTGGCCGAACAACTTTTCCAAGACATACAGAAAACATACCAGGAGGCTTCTCAAAGTAAGATGAATATGACGAAGACAAAAGTCTGGACATGTTTCGGTTTAATTTAAACGTAGATTTAGCATTGCTAGCTAACTGTTGGTTAAAGCAGAATGTGACACGACTTTCATTCAAGGCGCACTCCACATATAATTTCCTCCTTTTCTGTGAGGACTAGTTAACTTCCAGTAACTGAAACGCAGCTGGCAGCGAGCTTTACTTTACCGTGCTTCACAGCAATGTCAATGTAGTAGTCGTTGTGAAACCTCATAATTATGGCCCTGCTACTTAAAGTGATGCACTTTTACATTTTGGCAGTAGGAGGCGCTGTTATCACACACATAACTTTAGCCCCAAGCTTCCCTCCATAGATAAATTGCTACAGGTTTAAAGTTACATGAAGCTTTTTGACATGCCATAGTTTGATAAAGGCAGCTGCGTTGCAATACACACTTTATTCCTACCACAAAATGGACCTTCAGCCAAAAACCCCAAGCATCTATGGAATTATGGTCTGTTTGTCTGCGTATTTGACAGAAATCGGTCTTTCTTACCATTTCTAACTAAACAAAACATGTATATTAGACTGTGAGAAATTTACGTAATATTGGTTTTTGTTAGCCCACGATGCTGTATAGAAATTATAATATATACAGCATATATATGTTATCATATATGCTGTAAATGAACAATATGTGAACCGTATCAACGTTTTGTGTATATTGTTCACATGGTCTAAGGAGCTTGGAAAGAAACGTGTCTAGACTTCTTTAATTTTCTTGAAGACGGTTCACCTCTCATCAGAGAAGCTTCTTCAGTTCTAGGGTCAAATGGTGGAGTACCAGATTTAAGCCATGTAGGAGTATCCCCCCACGAGGGACAATGGACCCCCTAATGATCCTCTACCTAATCACATGAGCCAAGGTGTGAAAATGGGTGTAGGTCACAATCAGCCAAGGTTTCGGGTGAGCTCATTGTGAAACCTGGCCCCACCCTATCATGTGATTTCCTGAGGTCAGATGGCCCAGGATGTGAGTGGGCATTAAGGCGTCTGGGAAGGGATCTCAAAACTGGATTATAGATGGCAGACAGTTGGTGTCGTAAACCACCACCTCTGTTCAAAGATGGTCGCTCACAGTGGAAATAAATGGCTTCTTTTACTCCTCTTTCACAACATCTGTTTTCTCTGTCCAAAATGTGAACATTTGCATCCTCGATGTCCTTTAGATGCAGATGGACCGCCAAGTCTTGTCCCGTGGAGGTGGCTCCTCTGTGCCATGCGTTTATGAAGTGGCTGTTTGGTCTCTCCAATGCCGCGGTCTGGACATTCCTCGCTGCACTGTACAGCATACACTACATTATTAAGTTTGTGTTTAGGATTTTTGTCTTTGGGATGAACCAGTTTCTGTCTAAGTGTGTTGCTGGGTCTGAAGTAAACTGAGATGTCGGGCTTGGAGAAGAGCCTCCTGAGTTTTTCCCGATACACCAGCTTCATAGGGGATGACAATGTTATTGCGTTTGTCTTTCTTATCCTCCCTCGCTGGTGTCTGATCTTCTTTCCTGTGCATCTTTGCTGACTTGATGAAAGCCCAATTAGGATAACCGCATGTTTTGAGAGCTTCCTTTACATGTGTGTGTTCCTTCTTTATCCCTCCAGGCTTAGAGGGAACATTATCTGCCCGATAATGTAGGGTCCTGATTACTCCAAGTTTGTGTTCCAGAGGGTGGTGGGAGTCAAAGAGGAGGTACTGGTCCATGTGTGTGGGCTTCTGGTAAACTTCAGTGTTGAGGTTTCCATTCTCTTCAATGCGCATGGCACAGTCCAGGAAAGGCAAACGGTTATCCTTTGTGTCTTCCCTGGGAAACTTGGTATTTTTATCCACAGCGTTAATGTGCGCAGTGAAGGATTCCACTTCTTGATTTTGACCCAGGTGTCGTCTACATATCTGTACCAGTGGCTGGGTACTCTTCCTTTGAAAGAGCCAAGAGCCTTCCTTTCCACTTCCTCCATGTAAATGTTGGCTACAATAGGTGACACCAGGGAGCCCATGGCACAGCCATGTTTTTGTCTGAAACCCTTGTTGTATTTGAAATATGTGGTGGCCTCCATAAACTATATTACATTATTTAGTAACTATGGGTTGTACTTTAGCCAAATAAATGGCCAAACTGAACCATGAACTCCTATTTTAAGCATTGGTGTGTTTATTTTTTATTAAAGGCATGCCCATGCAAGTTAGAAGGTTGACACAAAGCCCATCTGAGGCAGTGCCTTGCCCAAGGCCATCTCAACAGTTGTTTCATTTTACCTGCATTAAGGTTCATTACATTTGAACAGATAGCCACATGGGCAACAGCTTGCCTCCATGCTCATCTTTCTATTCCAGGAGAAAACATAACACAGATAATGCTGTGCAAAAAATTACAACCCTTGATTTGATAGCTTGGAAAAACATCTTTAGCAGGAATGACTTGAAGTAATAATTTTCTCTATGACACTATTAGTCTCTCACATTGATGTGGACGAATATTTTTGTACTTTTTGTCACAACAGTGCTTCACTTTATTGTGGTTTGCATACATTTCTTTAAGTACAGCTCTAGTAGTCTCACTTCTTATTTCAATCAGGTTGATTTTTGGGGGGCTCTGATGGGTCAGCACATTGATTCTTTTCTTGTTCAGTCTTTCTTTTGGGTGATTGTTGTGTTATATCATGCAGTTTGGGCCAAACTTTAGCTGTCTGACAAATGGTCGCACATTTGACTCTAGAACACTTTGGTATAAAGAGGAGTATGGCTGCCACGATTAGTCAACTAGTCACGATTACGTCGACTATCAAAATCGTCGACAACTAATTTAATAGTCGACGCGTCGTTTGAAGCTTTGTAAGATCCCAGAGACGCAGGAATAAGTAGCAGGATTTAAGAGTGTAATAATGGACTGCAACAGAAGATAGCAGCACTGCATGTACAAGGATGCCAGCTGCCGTTAAACCCAGAAGAAGAAGAAGCAGTGTCCGGTATCGTAGCTGTGTCCAAATTCAGGAACCGCATCCTCCTGTGCCCGCATTTGTAGGCCAATTACGTTACAGCGACATGACGAAGACTGTCTAAATTAGAAGACTCTGACAAATGCGGCCGACAAATGTGCCCTTCATTTCCCCAGATTTGAAGGATGGGTCGGTTGTATACTTCGTGGCCCGACCTTTTCGGAGATGTCTGTTACCCACCAGCTCGATAGCTACAATCTGACTGCTTTGTTTCGCTTAATGTGCCTTATAATCCCGTGCACCTTATGGTCCGAAAAATACGTATTTGACTTTTTTATTTGGCACACTGCAGTTTAATGTTGCAAAGCACCTCTTTTTAACTTCAGTGGATATTATACATGGTTATGCTCAGGATATGTCAGCCCATTTCTACTGGAAATGCCTTTTGGTTAAACTTTCAGCAAGGAATTTGCATTTGCACTGTTAAATTTTTATATAGCTTTAATGCACATAAAAAACAGCTGCTTGTTTAAGTGAAAATAAATGGATGGGGTTTTTTGCGCTAGTAAAGTTGTGGAGTTGTATTTTGTCTCGCATCAATTATTGTCAGTTATATCACCGTATTTCCCGGACTACAAAGCGCACCTGAATATTAGCCGCACAAGCTAAAATCAGGGGAAAATCCTGTTTTGTACATACATTAGCCGCACCTGACTAAAAGCCGCAGGTGTTTCAATGTTGACTTATCATATGTAAGAGAATATGCACAAAGGGAATTGTCAGGAAAGAGATGGCTGTTTGGAGACACACCCTTTTATTAATATTTTGAAAAACAAGTTATGGGTACATATTTGCACAACTTTTTAGGTATATGTACAAGTACGAAACATGTACTGTGCTTCATAAATGAGTAACAAATGTAGTACATAACAATAACCTACAGCACACCAGAAAAATAGATTCGGACTACCTTTTAGGCTCAGGTGCAGTGACACGGCTTTAACAAGAAGAAAAGTCAGTCATTCACCACCATCTTCCTGCGCACTAAAACCACCAAAGTCCTCTTCTCCAGTGTCGGATAACGAACAGGCTCAGGATGGCTTCGTCATCCACTCTCAGCTTCTTTCCTTCGTTGTCACTTTCAAAACCAAAGAAATCCTCGTTGTCAGTGTCAGAGTCGAACACCCTCTGAAGGGCCGTGGCGGTGTCCTCCTCTTCATCATGCAGCAGTCCAGCCCTTCGAAATCCGTTGGTGATCGTGGATGTTTTCACACTTTTCCACGCTGTCAGATTCCACCGGTGGAGTTGAGCATAACTTGCTTTTCGCAAGTTTATTCGCCGCTTGGTCATCCACGCACTCCCGCTGAACGGTAGCGCTACTTTGAAGTTTGTTTTTCGCGCTACTTGTACGGCACTATGTTGCCTGGCGGATGGACACGTGACCAACATACCACTCTTGAACCCCGATACTGTGTGTCTGATCACATGCCCTTCCACCAGGCAACGTAGTGCCGTACAACAGCGGAACAAACAAAACAAATCGTCTTACGATATACAAAAATCATGGACAATCCATAGAAAAGCCGCACCTGACTAAAAGCCGCAGGGTTCAAAGCTTGTGCAAAAAGTAGCGGCTTATAGCCTGACAATTAGGGTAGTTATCGCAAATTTTCAAATATATATCGTGATAAATATTTTTGACCATATCGCCCTGCTCTAGTGTGAGATGCTCGAGAATATACTCCGGAGTCCTGTTATATTTTAGATAGCAAGGAGCGATGTAGTTATTAAACTTCACCGAAACGATCTGCAGAATTTCATTAAAATTTAATAAACTATCATCTTGTCTTTATTTTTAGTTAGCACATACCTTAAACACTTAAAGCTGTAAGCTAATGATAGTTATATAAGAGCAGACGCATGCTGGTGCAATAAGCTGTACGTTTTACGTCCAATGGATGCACGATCTGATTAGTCGACTAATCGCAAAAATAATCGGTGACTAGTCGACTATCAAAATAATCGTTTGTGGCAGCCCTAAAGAGGAGTTCAGGGTAGATTCAGTAACTGCAAGGTGCTCAGGTTTTGTGGCTGCAGAACAAGCCCAAATCTCCACCCCTCCACCACCGTGCTTAACAGCTGATATGGGCTGTTTGTCATGCTTTGTTATTCCTAATTGTACTGTGTAATGGAAATTATTTGAAACAGCGTCAGAATATGGAGACAGTCTCCATGCAATCTTTCACATATACCACATGTAGATGTGCGATAGCATTTTTCTATAAATATTTTAGGCTTAGAGTCCCTCTTTGTCCAAACCATCCACACCTCTGTCGGGCTGTCTGTATATTTGTTTGATGCCTTTTGCAAAAGTAAATAAAACACCTGGTTGTATGCACCACAGTTTATTTCAAATTTCAGAAGTGTGAGTCCATGGCTCATTGGATCTGAGGTCCAAAATGAACAGTGACGGATCATCCTGGAAAAATGCATTTCCACCCTCGAGCTCAGATTGTCGACAGATGAAGAGGACTAGAGTGGACCATGACCTCGACTGTGCCCTTTCAGTGACTCCACCAACTCAACTTCTACCTACACTGCCACCATGCATGGCACCAGCAGACTGTTCCAGTGATTCATTACTGACCACAGCCCACATCTGCAGGTTTCATATCAACAAGCAGGCTCATCAGAAAGCTCCACGTCACAGTTTTCGCCACAACGGGTAGCAACTTGCTACAACACCCTTCAGCTGCCCATCAAATGTGCCAATGGACAGTCCCTACTAGTCTTTTTACCTTAATCAGAAGCTCAAATTAAAGAAATCATGACTCATAACTGGGGAAAAAATTTTTTGTTAAATTCTCTTATTTTCCATTGTGAGACATGTATACACATTATGATTGGGATGATAATGACAGCTGAAGGAGAAAGAGAAGAAAATGGACAAAGAGCTCCACATGGCAGCCCTGACATGTGCTAATCTATCCAAGCTACAGCCTATTAGCCATGTCCCCTGACCACAAACAAGTATCAAGCTCCTGCCAGAGGAAGAAAATGAGCAAGATGACACAACCTGGACATCAGTTTAAAGTGCTTTTAGAGGGCACAGAGCAGTGTTGTCCCTCAACAGCAACAACACTGCTGATGAGAAGCATAGCAAGGTGGACTGAGGCTGGAGGGAAGGCACAAGAGCAACGTGCTGCTACTCTGCTGCAATACCACACACATGTGATAGTATACAGCCTATGTGCACATTTGTGTAATTATGATTTGGGGAAATTGAACTTTAAACATATAGTTTGCTGTCTGTTGTCAGTAAGTTTATCGAGCTGTGATCTAATGTGTTGTTTGGGTGTTGGATTAATTTCAACCTCTGAAGGTCTCATTCCAAAACTCATGTTTGCTGTGTCCCCCACATGGCTTGTGGCAAACTGCAAACGGGACTTCTTATGGTTTTCTGTTAACAATGGCTTTCTTCTTGCCACTCTTCCATAAAGGCCAACTTTGTGCAGTGCACGACTAATAGTTGTCCTATGGACAGATTCCCCCACCTGAGCTGTAGATCTCTGCAGCTCGTCCAGAGTCACCATGGGCCTCTTGGCTGCATTTCTGATCAGCGCTCTCCTTGTTCGGCCTGTGAGTTTAGGTGGACGGCCTTGTCTTGGTAGGTTTACAGTTGTGCCATACTCCTTCCATTTCTGAATGATCGCTTGAACAGTGCTCCGTGGGATGTTCAAGGCTTGGGAAATCCATTCTCTCCTGACTTTCTCTCCTCACTCTCATAAACCTCCAAACTGTCTCCAAACTCTCACTAACCGCAACTCTCCATCAAACACCCACATTTTGAATGAAGTCTGAGGGGTTTATATCGCTGTCATAGCTCGCGGCAAAGTTCGAACCACTTCATGAACCAGTCACGTGGTACAGCCGGGCAGCGAGGCTTCGGACGTCATCATTTTCAGCTCCTCCCATAAATGAAGCAAGCCTCGATACGCGCATCGCGGAAACGCCCCCTCCATGCAGGCCTAAGCCTGCTTTAAATTTCTCAATAACTTTATCCCTGACCTGTCTGGTGTGTTCTTTGGACTTCATGGTGTTGTTGCTCCCAATATTCTCTTAGACAACCTCTGAGGCCGTCACAGGGCAGTTGTGGAGCTGTTTTGCAAAGAAGAATGGGCAAGAATTTCAGTCTCTAGATGTGCAAAGCTGGTAGAGACATACCCTAAAAGACTGGCAGCTGTAATTGCAGCAAAAGGTGGTTCTACAAAGTATTGACTCAGGGGGCTGAATAATTACACACACCCCACTTTGCAGTTATTTATTTGTAAAAAATGTTTGGAATCATGTATGATTTTCGTTCCACTTCTCACGTGTACACCACTTTGTTGGTCTTTCACGGAATTAC
>NW_024582476.1:1162208-1163286 GCF_018398535.1 Haplochromis burtoni | reverse complement strand
GGAAAGTTCAAGGGGGCCGAATACTTTTGCAAGCCACTGTAAATGACCTACTTTTCAAGGCGGATGGGAAATAAACACCCCAAACACAGATCAAGGTTTTATAGTTAAATAAAATGAAACTAAAACGTCAAACTAGATGTGAAAAACAGCTGCTTTCAGTAAAGTTGTGTTTTTATTTTAATACCTATTCTGATTTCTCCTAAGATCCTAAAAATGATTGCTCTCCATGCAATAATAGTAAAAAAGACTAAATCTGAACATTTTCAAACTGTAAAAACTAACCTGAAATGAAGAGGCCACTCTGGGAATAAACTCAAAATAACATATTCAATGCTTAGAGTCGATTTTTATAAAAAAAAAAAAGCATGCAGACTGCTGTCAGGCTATCAGTACTGTTTGCCTGTACCCCTTTGCAAAGGTAACAACAGCCTGGTTATGTGCACCTCATTTTGTTTCAGATTTCTACAATAACTTTAATGAGCTCAACATTTAACAAAGGAGAGTCTGAGCGGTAATTCTTAGAGTTTTTAGGTTTTTTGAGCTTTGTATGTTTTGACTTCAGAGGGAATTTTCTGGGTCGTCCACTCCTGGGGTGTTAACACATACCTTAATGCTCCATACTAGCAAGTTGGAGTGTTGGAGTGATCATCAGTTATTTACATGCATTTGATTAGCAAAACCTGACTGCTTCTTATCTTCTTAATTCCTGTGGAAGCAGTGAGGGTGTGCTAAAGTTTTTATCGGACTTCAAGTGCCAGAGCTATCCCAGTTTAGAAATATGTGATAGAATACAAAAGTATGGTGGTGGAGTGCGCCTGGATTTTTTTTCTTCACCATCATAACAAATAGTCTGACAGATAAAATGAACTGTAAAACAGTGTTTATAATAAAGCATAATGAGGTATTTTTGCAGTTTAATGACTTCCACACATTCAATTGCTGGGAAGAGTTTTCCACTGGCTAATGAAGAAGCAGGCAAGTTAAATAAGTGTAAACACAAAGTAAACGTTCTGTTTGCCTACATAGTTCATCTTTACCTCAACATCAACACAATAGCCAAGTGTTATCTTACAAGCCC
>NW_024582476.1:1122163-1148560 GCF_018398535.1 Haplochromis burtoni | reverse complement strand
TGCAACAGCTGATAAATTGTCTACACCTTCACTTTTTTTTTCTTCTTGCAGTTCCCAATGACCTGCTGATTGCGTAAGTATTATTTTCTTTCTTTCTTTGATTATCTGATTATCAAAATGTTCAACTAGTATAAAAGTACACCAGAAAAGAAAAATCACTCAAACACACACAGTCTTTCCATGCATGTATTTGATTTTCTTTAGTTGTACTAAACTTCTGATGACTACACACTACGCTTGTACTGTACTTCTGATTTCTTTCATCCACCTATCAAATACTGAGGGCATCTTGGATTTCATCTTTGAGTCAAAGAGGAGGTACTGGTCAGTGTGTGTGGGCTTCCGGTAAACTTGAATGTTGAGGTTGTCATCTCTCTTCAGTGTGCACAGCGCAACGGCACAACATCGAAGTTTACCGGAAGCCCACACACACGGACCAGTACCTCCTCTTTGACTCCCATCACCCTCTGGAACACAAACTTGGAGTAATTAGGACCCTACACCACCGGGCAGAACATGTTCCCTCTAAGCCTGAAGGGAAAAAGAAGGAACACACACATGTAAAGGAAGCACTCAAAACATGCGGTTATCCTAATTGGGCGTTCATAAAGTCAGCAAAGAGGCACAGAAAAGAAGATCAGACACCAGCGAGGGAGGATAAGAAAGACAGACGCAACAACATTGTCATCCCCTATGTAGCCGGTGTATCAGAGAAACTCAGGAGAGTTTTCTCCAAGCACGACATCCCGGTGTACTTCAGACCCAGCAACACACTCAGACAGAAACTGGTTCATCCCAAAGACAAAACTCCTAAACACAAACTTAACAATGTGGTGTATGCTGTACAGTGCAGCGAGGAATGCCCAGACCTCTACATCGGAGAGACCAAACAGCCACTTCACAAGCGCATGGCACAACACAGAAGAGCCACCTCCACAGGACAAGACTCAGCAGTCCATCTGCATCTAAAGGACAAAGGACACTCTTTCAAGGATGCCAACGTTCACATTTTGGACAGAGAGGACAGATAGTTTGAAAGAGGAGTGAAAGAAGCCATTTACGTCCACTGTGAGCCAGACGCTTTTCTTTCCAACCTCCTTAGACTACGATGACCTGGATGACTGAGAACCTCCACAAACAGTCAATAAAAGTAGTGATCCACTCCTGTCTGAGTTATGTTCTTAGTAAGAAAAAATTTGGTTCTGAGTGGGTGTGATGTGGATAAACCACACTGACAATGACCAACTATGCATGCGTGCAGTCTGGGTTTCCCCATGTGACACAGACACCGATAGGACTGCGATGGTGTTCTGTGAGATTTCCTGGCAAAGTGGCTCGAAATGTTGACAGTACAGGAGTGCTCCCTGTCACCACATCCTGTTTATCACACAGGAAGCCTCTGGTTTAGGGGCTCATCACACTCTGCCAATTCACTAGTAGACTTTTGTTTTTTGTCTTTTTTTTTTAAATCTCCCAGGCTTTGTAGAAGCATATTTATCATATAGCAGCACAATTAGGTTGTCCACATTAATGATTCCAGTCAGAATTTTAATAAAAACAAACTGAGTGATGGGGATGTAATGGATAAAGGGATGTTGTTCTTATTGCACTGAACTTCAGCGTGATTATCTAACATGATTGATTGACCTTTTTCATAGGATAGACCTTTAAACCAATAGAAGTCTGGTTTGAAATCATTTAACATGTGCTCTAATTAGACACATATAGAGTGTTGTGTTAAAGTAACTATCTGCACTAACCCTGAGGAGACATGCAGCGATGAAAATGATGTAAAAAAAAAAAAAAAGAAAGGGGGGGTTCAAGATGCTCCACCACAGATGAGTGTGTGGTTTGTGTAGATATGCAGTGTGCCCTTCTCGGTCTTTCATACACCTTTTGTTTCTCACAAGCCATACTCTGCAACCTCCCCCCTCCCTCCTTAGGACTGCGATTCATTGAGAGTTGCTGAGCTAACATGACTAATCTCTCTTTTTTTCAAATTTTGGGAAAACTGCTATAATATAACAACAGAAAAATCAGCAAACTCCTAAAATCCATGACGATCTGGCATTTTTAATTAAGAAATGACAGGTTTCTGTGATTAATTGTTTTGCTTTTCTTATACACTTTTTAAATCTGAGCACAAAGCTTCTGTTGTTGTTTTGACGACTCCTTCTTCTTCTTGTCTCATAGGCTGAAGTTTGTCTTCGGGTCTTGTGCGTTACAGGCTTTGGATTTGGTTGACCAGCACTCAGTCACCTGTTTGACAGCTCCCAGTGGACGCAAGGCCTTTCAGGTCTCTTATTTATTTTATTTATTTTTTTTAAAGCCCGAGTCTCACTTCTCTGTGCCTGCCAAGGTCATAAAAGGTGTTTCTCACTGCATGTGAGAAATTCCTTCCTAAAAGTACAAATTTACAAAAGCATTTTACGCATGAAGAACATTTTTATAAGACAGGAAATAACTTAATGTGAAAGAAAAAGGACTATTTTCCTGAAATTTGTCCTGAGTCATGCTGCAAGCTTATGAGTTAGCCTCAGGGGGACAAGGCATCAGTTGTAGTGGGAGAAACAAAGCAGTCCACCAAGGTTGTGGTCATTGTGTCCTGAATTTCCTGTAAACTCCTTTAGCCTCTTGTAAAAAGTAGTTTTATGAGAGGAGCGTTAGAGCACAATGCAGCTAAATAAAGACATGGATTTTGTTCGTGTTGTGAAATTTTCAGCACAACTTAACTTTTCCACATCATTCACACCGCAGCTACCTCATGTCTGACCATTTTACATCAGTATTTCTAAATATTTCTGGCAACTTGAATCACTTGAGAGCTTTAGATTTTTTAATTTTTTATTTTTTTAATCCAAAAGCATCAAATTTGCTTTTGCATCTTATAAGTTCATTTTGACAGCTGTGAGTTTCCTCCTGTAATCCAGCCAGGTGGCACTTATATAAAGTTTTAATTGAACAGTGTCTGTTCAAATCATGTCTCAGAGGCATGGCTCAGACATTTAGCTTACACTGCTCTCTGACTTCACTTGTCAGTAGGCAGCATTTAAAATCAAACAAACCCCTTAAAAATACCTGAACACATCAGAACATAGTGAGAAGTGCATGAAGACACATATTAGGTTCCAGCTAAAATGAATCAAAGCAGGTCCCTGATTTCTAATGAGAAATAAAAAAGGAGGTGAAGTTACTGCTGTGAGGATCAAAGGTTAAGCGATGAAATAATGTTCAAGGTTGGACTTGAGGCCCTATGATTTTGATCAGACTGGAGCATCTTCAGGAAGTACATGCTACCACTGGGAGTTGGAGCTTTAGCTCATTTTCTGGCTTTTCTACAATTAGTCATCCACATGTCAAGCATTTATGCCAATTTCCTGTAAGGCGGGAAGAGGAGGGAGCAGCCGTCTCTCACCACATTACAAAAATAATCTTATTTGGGAAAGAAATGCAATTACTGGAAGTGCAGTGATGCATGTGTTCAATGGAAAGAAGATGATAAATGAACAGATTCGGCCATTTTTGTCATTTCCTACTAATAATTTGTTTCTGTTGGACGGAGTTTCTCATGTTGTGGTGGTTATTTTGTCACCTTATGAATAACCCATGAGAACTTGGCATTTCAGTGCAATTTTTCTTTACAGTCTTATCTCATTCTTAAAGTCGAATGACCTTTTGATAAGAAATGTACCACCGTTTTGTTTTTTTGGAAAGAGAATTGGTGAAGTCTTAGAAGTACTGAAACTTAAAATAAATGTTTTTGAGTCAACTGTCTTTAATATAGTGGGGAAATAGAAAGTTATTACAGCTTCTCACAGTTCAAGGTGACAATATGAAATGTTGTCTGTAAGTTATTTAATTATCTATCAAATATCCAGTTCAGGTCATGTTTTAAGGTTTCAGTTTAAGGTGGTGGTGGTGACATGGCCTGCTGAGATGTGTGACTGGCTGTAAGGAGGGTTTATTTAATCCTCTCTGAAGTGCCATTAGTTATAAGCTAAACCATTCTTCTTAATGGAATGTAAAACATAAGTCTTTGTAGCATTAACATGAAGGCATTTTGGTTCTTAAAGTAATTCATCATTACACATGAGAATCTCCAGGTCTGTTTTGTAAGTCAGAATAAATGCACCCAGTCAGGGTTGACTGATAATGCACATATACAGCATGTTGGCATACAGACACAGGGGTAGCGTATCTTAATGACTTCCCACTATAAATTTCCCCAAAGCCATGTTTGTGGCGTGGAACGGAGAGCTGCCCTAGTTCCTGCTCCTCTGGCTCACGTTAATGGCAAATACTCTCATGGGAGCCACTGCTTGTAGAAGAGATGAAGCCAGAACTCTGCTGAGTCCAACTGCAGTGAGTAACAGAGAGACGCTGATGTATAGCGTTTTTTTCTTTTTTGAAGAAACTTCGATGCCTGCCAAGCAGTGCAAGCGCAGTTTGGTGTCTTTTGATGATACTTGCCACTAGCTTTGTGGTGAGAACTGCAGCAGAGCCTCATGAAAACAAAAAAAGCTGGTGTGAGCTGATTTTAAACTTGGCTCTTTAGAAACTGTAGTGGTCCTTGTCCATGTGGTCACAGTTTTACAGCTTCTGTCCTCATCTTGGTGTGGAAAGTACATCTTTAGTGAGGTGTTGTGAGTCTATGTAATTGTCTCTTTTGTGCCTTTTTTTTTTTTTTTTAATAGAGGTTAATGCCAGTTATGGCTCTTCTAACAGGTGTGTCACAAAGATAAACACAAAGTACTTTCATAATTTTGTGCCTTTTTTTTTTTTTTTTTAAATAATGAAGTGTCACATTGAATAAATGAGGTGTTTTTGCTTTTGTAGGTCAGAGGCAAAGGTAATTCATTGAAGCTTTGGAGAATAATGGAGCCTGCTCTGCCATCTTGGCAAGCATTAGTTATTGTGAAGTGTCAAGCTAATCCACCGACTTAATGTCCTCGTGTGTCATGTGTATGAGGACGGCACCTAAATCACTGTCTGTAGCTGGGAGCGAATGCTGACATCATGAGCAGCTTCAGTCAGCCAAGGCCATTAGGCATCCCACCCAGGTTTTTTAAAAATGCATTATTTATTACTTATCTAAATAACTAATGAGAAATCATGTAGTTGGTAGAAGCTAAAGAATAGTTTACACCATTATATTCCTCTAAATTTGAAGGGTAAAGTTGGCATGTGCCGGCATGCGGTCTACGAAGTGCAATGCTCTGCAAAAGTGTTGAGTCCCCCCCCCTCATTTCTTTGTTTTGCTAGCAAAATGGGAAATACAGAAATTGAAACATGTGCAAACATACATAGAAATACAGTATACAAGGCAAAACAGTTTGTACAGTCTTAATCTGCTTGAAGGTAAATATGTGTTTTGATCACCTCTATTCTTCGACAGAGCCTTGAAGGCAAGCTTTCCTATGAGTTCTGTAACTAGTCTTCAGTGTTACAAGTGGCTCTAGCTTCCACACAAGTAAGATATGCATCAACTATGTTGTTTACAAACTGATCAGTAAATCTGTGGGGAGGTGTGTGCTTGGGTGAGTGAGCAGAACATTAGAAATCTGTAAGTCCGGGAGCTTGTGAGAGAGATGGAAAAACAGGTCAGCTCTTTATATACGCTTGGCCACAATGGTACGTGGACTGTTCTTGTATAGAGTACTCAAAGGGCTCCATCAGACCCACTGCCACTGATTATCAGTCCAGCTCTTGTGTACTTTGTCATATCTCAGCCCTTTCCCTCAGTTTTCCTTCCTTAGCAATGGCTTCTTGATAGCCACTCTTCCACTAAGACCATTTCTGATGAGGCCTTGTCTAAGAGGGTAGATGGGTCAAACAAAAGGTTCAGATGCACCTCTCAGGTTCTGTGTCTTTGCTGTTTTGTTTTGTTTTTCCTATTTCTTATGGACATGACTTTCAGGTACTGTTCATCTGTCGTAGAAATCTCTTCTTCTCTCCTCCACTGGTTCAGTAGTCTCAAAGGTTTTAAAGACACACTCACACCATGCACAGCACCAAAAGCATAACCTCCTTGGTTGAGGTAATCATATGAACACTAGGAAAGACGGTTTGTTTGTTTGCTGGTCTACATCATAGCTACATTTGTTTTGTTTTTTTAAGGTTTTAGAACAAAATATTTCTCAATCTTAAATTTAGATAGATAGATATAAAAAGGAGGGAAAGATCCATATGGAACAAGATCATGTCTGTAATATCCACAACTCGGCCAGCTATGCCTGAACTCGTTGAGAATCATTTGGGGAAACAACTTGTTTTCCTTCATTCCATTGCATGCTTTTTATCTCCACTTCTCATCTACACAACTGCCTCTGCAGTACTGTAGTCAGATTTAATTTCAGAATCCCCCTCATAAACAACAAATGATACCTCTGCAAGTGACATTTATTTCATTTGAGGTCAGTAAACACAAACTTTGTCACATATTTAAGTATGTTTTGCATTAATATCTTTCAGGTAACGGGAGGTTCGGGACGTTTGTACACTTGCTTCTTGTCCTGCCACTACTGCCCATGTCCAGCCTTTGCCTACAGTGTGCTACGTAGAAATGACGGCCTGGTGGTAAGTCTCAAACAGACCATATGTCGTGTTGCACGAAAGGTTTTTAGTTGGGTAGATGTGGGGAGTGGAGAGAGAATATCGTTTAAATATAAGTGCTACACAGATGTATCTGTGTACTTGCCAATGATAGTTTTAAAGCTAAAAAAAAAGCTGATTAAAGTGCATTTTCTTTTTGTAGCTGCATTTAGTGTTTGTTTTATTTTTCAGATAAAGATTACACTGCCTGTGATAAGGATGCTTTCACAAACCAACGATCAGCTGAGCTCTTTACATCACAGTATTCCTATAAATCATGAGGAAGTAAAATAGTTATGTTTATTTGTAGTGCAGTGTTGTGGGTGCGTGCTGTTTATGTTAGTAGTTTTTAATTGTATGTCCGTTTAGATAATTTATTTGCTGCCTTATTTTCTTCTCTGTTATTTCCTCTTCACCTTCTCATATCCATTTCAGAAACACCACCAAGTCAAGTTAGCATGGGAATTGCCTAAGAGCACTTGGATGACATGTTTTATTAAGAGTGTTGATACTTGCTGCTATTATATCAATAACAAGAGAAAGCTATACGACATGTTGCTATTGAGGTTTTTCTGCTTTGCACCTAATTGGTGTCTTCACTACAAAGGGTTCTAATGCTTTGTATTTGATTGCCTAGGTTGTTGTGTTTTGTTTTCTGAAAAGCACTCATAGGAGTTTGTTGTATTTTCCCGACCTGGTTGCTCCTTGCAGTCTTCAAATGGTAGTCCTCCAGCTGTCAGGGGCTTGAGTAGTAGTAGTAGTATTTATAGCCCCAGAGGTGAAACCCCCAGAGCAGTGGCTAACCACACCAAACCTTTACATATTTTGGAACGTGAGGGGGACATTTCCATTATATAAAGTAGTATATTTACACACACACACAGTTGTGTCTTGTCATTCAAGCATGATCTAAGTGGAAAATCTTTGCCAACTCAAGCAAGACAAAGCCCATGTTGAAATGTGTGTGACATGTGTGTGACAGATGTGGTCAGGACTTGTTTTTGTCTGGTCACTGATGGGCGTCTACCTCCCATCGCTCCAGCTAGCTGTTTTGGCTCCAAATATCTGCAAGTAAACGATCTTCGCTCGTCCTCTGACCATTAGGCCGTTCCCTGGAGGACGCTGCTAAAATCGGTGTGAGAAACAGAGAGCTGCAACAGACCATAGAGACTCCTCATGAGCACGTCAGCGCCATTGATATCTTTCCTCCTGAAAAATGTAAATGCTCATCAAACTCTTCGTCCAGTTAGATGACGGCGGAGACGAGTTTGTGTCGGTCCAAATGTGAAGCGAAATGGTGAACGAGTTCATTTTAAAGAACTCTCACAATCCCAAAGTCAAAAATGAGACGCATGCAGGGTGTAGCCCTGCCTCACTAGAGCTATTTCATTCATTCCCGTGCTCTGCAGATTCCAGCATGACCACAAGAAGACAGATGAGGTAGTACTGCTCTGACAAGTATAGATCGGTGGACATATAAAGGAGCTCACCTGCCATAGCCACGTGCTAGTAAACAGTTCACAGGAGAGGCTACCAAATAAACTTCTCTGCTTTTGCAGATTTAGAATTTAAGGTCATTTTTAACCTCCTTTTTTAAGGAATTGGATGGAAAAAAAAATCCACAGACAGACTAATGTGCAGGTGAAGCTGATCTGCAGTGCACGCAGTAGTAGAGCAGGGCGATATGACTAAAAGTATTTATCACGATATACATTTGAAAATTTGCGATAACGATATAACTGACGATATAATTGACACTAGACAAAATACTTTACAACTCCCAACTTTATTAGTGCAAAAAAACCCCATCAATGTATTTTCACTTAAACAAGCAGCTGTTTTTTATGTGCATTAAAGTTATATAAAAATGTAACAGTGCAAATGCAAATTCCTTGCTGACAGTTTAACCAAAAGGCATTTCCAGTGGAAATTGGCCGACATATCCTCAGCATAACCATGTATAATATCCACAAAACTTAAAAAGAGGTTATACACACACAATACGGTAATATTATGTTGAAGCACAGTACGTATCACTCCGCGAGGCTCCTGCCTACGATAGCCGTAATGCTCCGACAATCCATCAAGCGGTGCGGCTTCGTAGCTTAGCAAAGTCGTACTAAAACATTTGACAGATTTTCGAGCGCCGTGTACCACATAAAATCGTTTCGAGGTCAGTAAACACAACCAGAATTCATACATAAGGCACACGGGATTATAAGGGGCACTGTCGATTTTCAGAAAAATCAAAGGATTGATTTTAAGTGTGCCGTATTTTCCAAAAAACACGGTAATAACGACGGCCCGCTAGCATGCTCTACCAAAAATAGTGCTTTGTTGTGTATCTGACGGACGAAAGCTAAACCAGTTCCACACCACTGAAGTTGCAGCATTTTTACAAACCAATTCTGGTTCATCCGTTTCATTCAACGATCCGCTTCGCCCTTCTCATTCTCCGTCGCCGCCATGCTTTTTCCGCCATGTGCGTATGAAAACAAAGGCACTGCGCATGCGCGTTTTACCCATATTCTATCGCGATATTTCATTTTGTTATCGTTGTCCAACATTATACCATGAAAGCTATGATATGGCCCCAGTGTTGGGGAGTAACGGAATACATGTACCGCCGTTACGTATTTAAAATACAAAATATGAGTAACTGTATTCCGTTACAGTTACCGTTTAAAAAGGTGGTATTCAGAATACAGTTACTTTGTTGAAATAAATGGATTACACTGCGGTACTTTCCTGTTTCATTTTGTCGCGGGTCAGGACTGTTTGGGTTTTGTTTGACAGCTACGTTCTGTTGTTCCAGGCGGCAGCGTTACGGTTGCCATGGTTACAGGGCGACGCTCTCTCTCTCTCGCGACTGTGTGTTTCCTGGGTGAGAGAGCGCCTTTTCGTTGTTGTTGTTGTTGTTGTTGTGTCTAAGCTAACAGGCAGAATGCTACAAGCATAGCTCTAAAGAATGTAGCATCATGGGCAGTGTAGTCCGTGCTGCAGGGAGAATGGACTGCCATACACGTTATGTGTCTGTGAGCGCGAGGAGGGAGAAAAAGGGGAGTGGAAAGGTACGAGTTGTCATCGAGCAAAAACGGGAGCTGGAAGCATGTAAATATAATAATAACCACTGCAGCCAAGAAGAGTGCCTGACGAGCCCAGTTGTAAGTAAGCTATTAAGACTCGACTGTACACCGTGTTCGTGTTTTCCTCCGAAAACAATAAGTTCCGTTGGAGCAGCCTTTCAACGCCTCTCTCTGTCTCTCGCAAGAAAAGTTGACCCACACAACAAAGTAAAGCTATTTTTCGGCTACGAGCCGACAGGGACCCCGCCGTATTAGTCAGAGGTCCCTTTACTACAGTTCGGAGTCGCGGACCTTCAGTAATAGTAATAAATCACACAGCAATAGTACATTCACTGTTGTTGTAAAAAGCATGATAATATATTAAGTAATCCAAAGTATTCAGAATACGTTACTGTCATTGAGTAACGTAACGGAATACGTTACAGAATACATTTTGGGGCATGTATTCTGTATTCTGTAATGGAATACATTTTAAAAGTAACCTTCCCAACACTGTATGGCCCAGCCCTACGCAGTAGGCTGAAGAGGAAAACAAATCAATGAGTAACTTATACTGATAATAAGAGGGGCTAATGAACACGTTCACAGATGCTGAGAGCTGCAGAGCTTCTTATTATTCAGCAAACATTACGCTACTGGAATTACTGCTTATTTTGTACACAAACGTCCACACACAAATAAAATCCTCTTTATCATAACTGCTCTCCATGTGTCTCCATTTATGAACATTTTTAATTAGATATAGATATTCTAAGTTACTGACTAATACGCTCAGTGTATTATACAATAGTTCATTGGAATATTTAATGTATACTTTATTGATCCCCGTGGGGAAATTCCTCTCTGCATTTAACCCATTCACTTAGTGAAGCAGTGGGCAGCCACTGGGCGCCCGGGGAGCAGTGTGTAGGGACGGTACCTTGCTCAGGGGTACCTCAGGGGAATCGAACCCCCGACCTTCCAATCATGGGGTCACCACTCTACTGAGCTATCCCTGCCCAACAGGTTAGAGCCAAACTAAACTGCTCCTTTCTAGTCTGGTGTTTACATGAGATGTTTGAATTTAAATTACTGGCATGTCATTACAGCTTCATATCCGTCTCATTAATCACACCAGCTCTGCTGTTAATCTAATGAATCTGTGTCTGCGATCTTTTCTTTCAGTGCAAACATATCCTGGCTGTGTACCTGAGTCAGGCTATGGCTGCGACTCAGCAGGAAAGCGTATCTGATCAGCAGATGTCCCTGCTGCTCAGTGGGACCATGGACCCGTGACTGCAGGTAGATCGACACACCTGGCCCTGCAGAAGCATGCGCCGGAGCACCGAGCATCCTGAATAGAAGCCAGTGTAGTGACATTCATGACACAGCAGGGAACGCTGTTATGTCTCTCTGAAAGACCACAGATGTTGTTCTATTCATCTTTTCTTTTGGAAGAGTTCTTAATCTGTTTTCAAGGAAATAACATCTGTTTCCTGAATATGGACTGCTCTATATTTGGTCTCCTTTTATCTGAAACTGTCAGTTCATGAGGCAGCATCTTCATACTGAAAGCACTTAAGAAGCTTTCCAGTGTGGGAAATTTAGACTGTCACATGGTTTGCAATTTTAACCTCGGGGGGAAAAAGCTGGCGTTTAACAATATAAACATTGCCTTTATTAACAAAATAGTTCACCATACATACAGCTTTTATCATGTTAAATAGCAATATCAGTTAGCAGTTTTGTTGGAGAAACCAAAGAATGGCCTCTGGAAAACTTGAACATCAGCTTGACCACAGAGGAAGTTTTTCCTGATTAGTAGCAACTCTGACAGACAGGTACTTCGAAATGAAAGGCAGGAATGTTGAATTCAGTCAACTTATTTCGACTTACTGTTGAACTTGAAAAAGAAGGCAATAGTTTGACATCGATAGCTGGCTGAGAAAAGCTGAACACCTACAGTACTTTTTTTTTTTTTTTTTTTTTTTTTTACACACATCAGTCAACATAGACAGTAATACAACGTTACAGTGCATTTACAGTGTAGATGTCTCCATTGGAATGTACTAAACGCTGCACACTCCTGTATTATAGCCCTTGAATTTAGTCAGAGGTGGATCACTGCACACAAAAGCAAATGAAGTGGGGGAGATAATGAAGCACTGGAGGCAGACGCTACGCTTGTTTTAACATCAACAAAACGTGGTTCGACACCACCAGTGAAGCACAGCTAACAGGAAATGATCAGAAATGTCAGTGCAAAGCTCTCATTTGTGTAGTGATGGGTCTCTGTTGACCAAAACACCTGCTCATTTTCACTCAAGGTGTGAGAATTCAAATAAAACCGCTGTGCTCGGGTTAATCTTACATGCTCTTGTATATGCTGAGCTTTGAAAGTTACAGCATCATAAGGGGCACTGTGAGGTTTGCTGCACTATGAGCACCACTGAGAGTGTGTAACAAATTATTTCTCTAGTGTTACCCTATCCTTTATTCTTTTTTTTTTTTTACTTCAGTTAGACTCAGTTAAAACGGCCATGTTTACTTAAATTAAAAAGCTAATGTCGGTGCAGTCTTGACGACTGGCTTCACTAACAGGGCCTCGGGATTCCAGCTGAGACTGTCTATGTGGGGGAGGGCATTGTCAGCTGTACTCCTGAGGCAAGTCACATTCATTTATTCCCAAATAAATCAAAGCAGTGATGCTTTATGCCTTTAAGTGCTTGGATACAGAATAATAAATCAAATCGCAATGATCTGAAGAATCAAGTTTGACTTGGCTTTCAGGTCTGCTACAGTATCTACAGTATGTCATCATGTGGCTCAATAGAAAGCAGCTTTGCACAGATGCAATGTTTCCATGAAGGGTGCAATCAGTTATTCCTCTTCCTGAGCATTTGAAAATGTAAATCATGCAGAGCACAACCACACGTGTTGTGTTGAACTGCATCATATTAATGGGTCTGCCTTCGCTCAAATCAAATTGTGCTATTTTTCTGCAGCTGCAAGACAAAGTTGGTGAATCCTTTGGAATTACATGGATTTCTATATCGATTCTCCATGAAACATGGTCTGATCTTTATCTAGGTCACAAATATAGATGCACAGAATCTGAATAAAGTGGTTACAAAGAAATGACTGTACTTTCATCGCTCACAGTGCCAGGGCGGAAAACCTAACTGCACTTCTGTGCTCACAACTACTCTAAAAGTTACTTGAAGACAAAGGTTCTCCAGTTAAGGAGATGAGAGGGTGTGGGTTATAGGACTTTGAAAATCCCCCCCCCCCCCAAAAAAAAAGAGATTCAATCAAAAAAGTCTCAGAGATACGCACAGGAAATTCCAAAGTGTTGCTCGTCTCTTCCCTGCAGGAAAAAAAAAGAAGAAACTGGGAGTAACACCAAATTAAAGTTGGATAATGGATATCAAACACTAGACAACTTGGGTATCCAGTAACACTTATGGGCCAAGAGTCTATGGACATTATTAACATCTGTGTTTATCTGGAATTTTCACATTGGCTACAGAAACTAAACCCTGCAAGTAATCAATGCAGAAATCCTGGTAATTCCAAGTGGTCCTCTAACTACGACTTCTAGGAGCCAGAAAGTGCTTACTCAGTATAATAGCCACTGGAGTAGAGCTAATTTTTGCCCCTCTCCCCAAAAAGACCCTGTGGCTATGAATCGTGATTCATGTGGAAGAAAAAGTGTTGTTTTAATTTTTCCATTTCTCCCTGTTTTGTTGTTTTTGTTTTTTAAATCAGTTACCATAACTTCCACAAAGCAGAAAAGTGCATTTTTCTTCCATCTCTGCACTGCCGAGCTCTTCTGCTTGCGCACGCGCGCACACACACACACACACTCACAGGAACACCTGCAAACACTGGCACTTAGTTGAGTTGAGCAGTTGAGCAGCAGACAACATTGAGAACATTTCTGCTTCATACAGATCTTACATTTGTTATCTGACTCTAATTTTGAATTGATATGAAAGTTACTTTTTTTTTAGCTCCTCCTATAATTAAATAAAAACTATAAAAACAATCTGTCTGCATACTAAGGTGTGATAAGTAAGAGTGTGAGCTCAACTTTTAAAGGTTCACAAGCCAAAAGTAACCACGGACATACTGTACCTTTTAGGTCCACAAGTACAGATGTAGCCACACAAGTTTGTTTGTTTTTTGACCTTTACATTCTCAAAGATATATATTTTTGTAATAAATAAGTTAATAAACAGTGGCACTGAATGTTGACAATATAAAATATAATGGCAGTAAAGAGGAGTGTTTGCAGTTGTAACATTATGTTGGATTCAAAATGATAATCCAACATAAAGATGATAAGCAGTAATTTTTCTTAGTTTGGATCCCATTCACAGTCCAAAAATCCAGTTAGCTTTATATATGGACATGTTAATAATGTCCATATATATATATATAAAAATCCCACTGTAGCGGACAAACACAGTGCCTTTTATATGGATGCAAACACGCGTTCCAATTTCTTATTTGGTGCGCATCTTCTATTTTGACAGCGAATGCGCACCTGTGGACCACTTATGTGCATCCTTGTGTGTTTGTGTTTGTGTGTGTGTGTGTGTGTGTGTGTGTGTGTGTGTTTGTGTGTGTGTTTGTGTGTGTGTGTGTGTGTGTGTGTGTGTGTGTGTCCGTTCACAATAGAAAAGATTTGTAAGACTTGCTATGAAACATATCATTGCTTGGCCCCTGATACTTTGCACTGTTCATAATTAAATGTCCACATTCAAGGCGCGTTTGACATCTTTACATATCATACCATTGTTCTGTAAACATTAGAAAACTGGGAAAGTCAAGACTAAAACAACGATTGACACAGATAATACTCCTGTACGGTTCCCTATAGCAGAGGGTCGATGGTCATGTTGATTTGGTCTTTGTTGCGTTTGCTGCCATTGGAGCTGAGGGACTTCTCCTTTTTGCATGTAAAGGGGCTCAGGATCTTGCGGAATGTGACCCTGAAGTCCCTGATTCGGTAAGCATAGATGATGGGGTTTACTGCAGAGTTGGCGTGAGACAGAATGATGGCCACGTACATGACGACCTCCAGCTGTAGCTTCTGGTAAAACAGCGTGACACAGTTGAGGATGTGGACAGGCAGCCAGCAAATGGCAAACAGTCCCACGATGATGGAGAGGGATTTGGCAGCTCGGATTTCCTTCTGCAGCAACCCGTGATTTTGGCTGTCGCCGTTGCCCACGCATTTCAGCTCGATCTGCCTCAGTTGCTTCCTGGCCACGTTGAATATCTTCAGGTAGATGCCCAGCATGATGAGCAGTGGCAGCAGCACGCAGACAAAGAAATTAAAGTACACCATGTAATGCATGTCTACCACGCTCTCAAACAAGCACGTGAGCTTGCAGCTCCGTGGCAAGTCCCCCGTGGCACTCGGCGCTGCTGTGATGCTAGCGTTCATAGTGCTGCTTGTGTCAGAGCTGTTGTTACCACATTTCTTAGACTTCAAGTTCCATCCAAAGAATGGGATGAGGCCAATAATAAAAGAGAGAATCCATAAAATAGCAATGATCTCTCTGGCAGTTTTACCCGTCATCAGCTCCTTGTACCTGGACAAAACACAGCAGAGATTACTGACTGAGGTTTTGCACAAATATCACACTTAAAGGGACATTATTATTCTTTTACTGCAGCTGTGTGTGATTCACAGTTAAAAACAATCTGTATTTATCTTGTTACAACCCCACAGTTCATCCACAGCTGGATCCCTTCACTTGCCAGCTGAGGTTTGATAGATGCTCACCACCAGAGCTGGTTATTTAAGGCGACCGTATTCGCAATATACAGTCTTACTGACATAGAAGTCAAGTGCTTAGAGCAGGGCTGCCCAATCCCAGTCCTCGAGAGCTACTATCATGCAGCTTTTAGATGCATCTCTACTCCAACACAGCTGAATCAAATGGTTTGATTACCTCTTCAGCATGCCATCATGTTTGGCAAAGGCCTGATAACAAGCCATTCATTTGATTCGGGTGTGTGGGAACAAGGATGCATCTAAAAGCTGCAGGACGGTAGCTCTCGAGGACCGGGATTGGGCACCCCTGGCTTAGAGCAATCTGAAGTAAGAGCTTTTCGGTCACAGGGATTACCTGCATAAACACACACCTCATATATAGTGTTCTTAACAATATTAACAACCTAGCTGTTTATTGTTGGTCTTGTTTATTTAAGAAGACTTAAAATTATGCATCCCCCAAGAAGAATTGGGACACAACAAAGGGGAAAAACTGGTAGAGAATAGTAAACTTTTGTCTTACTTGCAGTGGAAATCCGCAATGTACAACCACACCAACAAAATAAAAGGTTTAAATATGCATATAAGCAAAAATGTAAAAGAAAACCAACTAAAGCTTTACTGGTTTTCAGCGTTGGTTTTGTATAAAGCTCCAAAATGTATTTATTTATATATATATATATATATACACGTGTGTGTGTGTGTGTGCGCGTGTGCGCGCATAGATTTTTGGTTTAGTGATGATTAGTGGTTGTTAAAACCAATTCAAAATCAATTCCCTACAAGAACTCATCAATGCAGTAGAATGGTCTCCAACTTGGTATTTATTCTGTAGTAGTAGATTATTATTACAACAGATGCATTACAATTTAATTTGAGACCACTTGCATTACTTTATATACAGCAGTGAAAGTGATTCAAAGATACATAAATGCATGTTTGTTTGTTTTTTATTGATTTTGTACATCCTGATGAGGACCTTTCTAATCCCAGTACATCCTGTCATCTTGTTTGAATTTGCAGTGATGGTGTGTGACTAGTGGAAACCACAGCTCAGATTCTACTCTAAAATGACACCACTGTAAACAAGACAAAAAAAGATAAACAGTCAGAGCCTTTCCATATCCTCTCGGTGTTGTACAGAAGCGCAGCGTAACTGCGGCGGTGCGCGTTGATCAGGAGCACGTTGTCGGCTTCAGAGTGAAAGCATTGAGTCTGCTGCTATCTCCGAGTGTTTCTCACACACACCTGTGCTTAAATTAATTCCACGAGTACAAAACCGAAACTAAACGTAAGCCTGTTCACGTGTTTGCGCTCGGATGCTGTTTCACAGGCTGCACCAGCAGACCACTAAAGTGACAGACTTTTGAAATGGTGCCGATTTTATTATTATTTAAATCAGTCTTGAGCTGACAACAAGATAATGTGTGTTTCTCATACAACAGTCTTCGTGGCTTGTGGATATGAAATGAATAACTGCATGTGTGTGAGGCCGTGCATCACAAACGCGCGGTTGAGTCACTCCCGTCGTCCCGTTTTTGTCCCCAATCATGTGAGATGCGCTTGAAGCACAATTTGCTGTTTCCTCAAAGTGATTCAAGCGAGTGTGTGGTAATGACTCACACACATACTGACAACCCCCCTTACACACACACACACACACACAACACACACACACACACACACCACAAACACACACACAAAACAACAAAACAGACCTGCCCGAGGTGGGGGTGTCACAGAAAATCCATGTGACCTCGCCTGCTGCGCAGTACATGACCACAATATATCATAACTTAAAATGTGACTTTTTTCCTGCAACGCGCTGTATGATAATGAGAACTTAAAGGTCATTCTTAAGCCATTAGCTAATAATGAGCTAATCATTAGTCAATGACTAATAAGCCCTTTTTAAAAATAAACATTAACTTTATATTAGTAAGCCATTACTGATATATATTATTGATAAATCAAATTGTGCATGTGAGAAATGATCTGTTAACCATGCTGTTGCCGCACATGGACTGTCTGTGGACAGTGTGGGGAAAATTGGTCCGGGAAGCTGCTTAAAGTTGTCCTTTCTCACATGTGAGGCACAACAGGAAGTAGTCTGCTTCAGGAGTGCTCTCACTGATGTAATTGAGGGTTCTGTCTGAGTAGTGTGCACACAAGATGCCTGACAAATGGCAACTACACCCTAGCTGCAATTTCACTTACGCTTCATTCAGCTTATACACTCCAAATAAACTACTGAACATGGTTCAGGTGTTAATCCCCTGCAAAGTTCCCAGTTTTCTTCATTCTCCATTTTTTTTCTGTCCCATTTCCTGAGCACAGTGATGTTTGCGGCCTCCTGAGCTGACCGCCACCTTTTCTGCTCTGCTTTTCACTGTCCTCGCATCCCATTAGGCTCTCACATCCTGGATGCCTGAACCAACCAGACACACTGTAAGCAGCCAAGGGTGAAAGGAAGGTCCGTGCAGATGCTAACACGCACTAACAAAGGGCCACAAATAGCCAGTGAGGGAGACAAATTGAGGAAATGGTCGTGTTGTTTCAGGGGGGACACGTTCACCTAGTGTCTGGCCCCATCACTCACATTGTTCTCACAGGTCATCTGAAGCAAATATGAGCTTTCACATTTGCCAGTTCAGGAGGTCATCATCAACAGACAGTTACAGAGTCAAAGTCTTAGTACTTAACTGCAGCTCAACAATAGTCCAGTGCTTTAAAAAGAGATCTCTTCAAGGCCAAAATGGGCAGGAGAGAAGCAAAATCCACAGAGGGATATTTTAGATCGAAACGATGCATCCCTGTCTGTATGGTGAGAGGATCTTTTGTCTTCGCTTTACTGTGGGGGTGTGGTTTAGGTCTGCTAGTCCCTTCAGAGGGTTAGGGTCACTGCAAATCAATATGAAGTTATTCTGAGTAATCACCTTTACCCTGTGATGCAACATTTCTACCCTGATGGGAGTGGTCTGTTGTATCCATAGGGCATGGGGGGGGTCACTGCATGGTCTGATGTGACTCATACACTGGGGTCTTCACAGTCATTACATTTTGTGGGAATTAAATGCCTGTAGGACATTTAGGACTACACATGAGACAGCACTCTCCTTCACCACCACCAGCCGAGCACCAAAGGAGGGCTTATCTTTTGGAGGAACTGCATTCATCCCTCCAGTAAACGTCCAGAGAACTGTTTACAAAGAGCACTGAGGCTGATATTCTGGTACGTCGTGGCAAAAACGGTCACTAGCATGCTTCATGTGTTTTTTGTTTCTCACCACTGTTTGCATGGCCCACTGGCTATGTAAAGCAAGCCTTTACAAATTGTGGACTTAATTATGTGTCTTCCATGATCACCCTGGTCTCTTTATGGGATTCAGAGTACTGTGCAAAAATCCTGAACCACCCCTCAATTATTTAAGTATTTGGTTCCAAGCAAACTTTGTTCAAGTGGTTTTGAGCAACAGAGAAGTTTTCCTTTGGACATTGGCAGCTTTTTCACTCATTTTCAGTTGAGTCCTGAGGAATGTTTATTTAGTTGTTTTTGTTTGTTAAGATGCTCAACATTGACCTTTAAGAAGAATAAAAAAGGCATTTACTCCTTACTAAAGGCACTTAGTAAGGAGGCAATTATAAATTGTGCCTTCAGGCACTTTGTCACTAACAACAATGTAGCTTGCCATCACCAGTGTGTGTGAATGGGTGGATGACTGGATATGTAAAGCGCTTTCGGGTCCTTAGGGACTGGTAAAGCGCTATATAAATACAGGCCATTTACCATTTAACCTGTCGCAAAAATCATTTGTTCCAATTTCTTTTTCAAGTATTTGGCTTGCATAAAATAGTATTTTTGCACCAACAAGGTGATTCCCAAAGAGTTATCAGCTAAAAAGTGAAGCTCTCTCCGTTGTGGGCAGTGGAAAAAACACACAGACGAGCACCATCAGTTATGGATTGGGCTCCCCAGAGCCCGGACCTCAATGTTATTGAAGCAGTGTGAAGTCATCTTGACAGGGTGGAGCTAAGAGAGTTCAGGCTGTGTTAAAGGATAAAGCTGATCATATCAAATATTGACTTTCAGGCTCGTTGGAATTGTACAAACTCTGTTTTTGACATTTATTCTGTATTTTCGTGTAGGTTTGCACGTTTTGGTAAATCCCTGTAACCATTTCCCCTCCAAAATGTAAAGAAATGAAGGGTGATTCAAGACTTCCGAACCACTGTAAAAATAACAGCGGTGCCATCCGACCACAGGCTGTAAAGATAGACATGATGAGGAAGTATGCTCAGCTTGCAATACATGCGGCTCCCCTTAGGGAGTTTGCTAGTAAAATTAAAGTCATGTTAATGTAACAGCACACTTTCCTAATCACTAGTTCAGTCTACCTAACAGTGGGTGTTTGGAGGAAAAAGAAGTCCTGTGTTGTAATACTTCGTAGTCATCTACAACTACTGGTTGGCTAATGGTCAGCTGATATTCCCACAAGCCTCAGAACTCTCTCCTGCACATGTAGCTGGGCAGACAATGGTGTGGCCTTTTCTTCACCACTGCTAAAAAGTTTGGTGCTAGAAAGTTAATTGACAGTTGCCCTATTTATTTCGTAGCATACTGTGTAGTTATAAAGAACAGATTTGTTTTTCTTTCTGAACCTACAGCAGCCTCACTAACGCTCGGGCTCCAGTCTGAACAATCAGTTATTCATCAATGGTGCGGCAGCGCTGTCTGCGTCCTGGACTCCCTGCAGAGTGATGAGCGGGTGCCCCGAGGTCCATGAATAATACAGCATTCTGGCCAAAGAGGGAGGAGAGGAAGCTTCAGAGCGCACGATGACCTGTACTCCTACTCTCACTTCCACCGCCACTCTCCCATGTTCCTCTCCATCCGCTGCTCCCTCCGAGTGTTAATCGCAAAGTACAGCAGAGGGTCCATCTCCTGGACATCACTTCCCACTCTCTCTTTCTCTGTGTGGAAGCAGCGACTGGCTGAACGGATTAGCTTTGGCATGACGACAGCACGGTGGCATCTATCTGTGTTGTGCTCCCCCCCGCCCACACACACACTCCCCGGCCCATTTTCCATACATCTCTCCTCTCATCCCTGTCAATGTGCTTCCGCCCTGGGGCCACTGGCCTATACCAGACTACACAAACCTACACATACACACACAGTCTAAACTAACAATACCCAGCTAAATGTATGGCTGTGTCTGTAGCCCAGCTTCAAAAACAATCTAAGAGGTGGGTTGTTCACAGCAGAAAACAGGAGATTTTTAAACTTCAGTCAGATTGCCACCATACATGCAAACAGGGCTGTGCGGCATTTGCATGACGAATGGTGTGTACAGAGCATCTCCATTGCATAATTAGCAGATAAGGTAAACAGATTTGAATCTGTAAAGAGTTTTCACTCCAATAAAGACATAATCGCTGAGTCGTTATCCCGCAGATGTAACCTCTCTGTAAAGCTTCATTGGGAAGATTGACTCAGCACCGTATTTCCTGCATTTTGCTGACTCACAACTAAAGCGATACTTCCCTCCATGTCTATTTTTTGAAACATGACCTTTTATGTTGGGGTGCCTTTATTTCACACCCATGAAATGGTAAAGTGCAGATACTATTTGGTGAGTCACCAAAAGAAGATTGAAACATTGCTAAAAGAGCAGGGGAACATTTTGGTAATTAACGGTATTCCCTTAGAGAATAAGCTGACAACACTAATATCTGTGAGTTAAGTGTACAGTTTGAGCCACGTGTTGTATTTCCCTGTTTCACACAGATTAAACAAATGAGATCTAGCAGGTTAATTAGTTTGCTTCAGAGGTGCCGGCGGGCAGGTTTTGTTGCTTCGGGACTGAGCCAGTTCGCTTTCACTTTCTCCCAGCTGCAGTTTCAGCACACAGACACCACCGTGGTATCCAGCTTATCACCGAACTCTAATATGTGTATTTACCAAATGTTGTTCATGTTGCACTAATCTGTCCTTGTGCGTAAGTGCTGTTGCTCTTGTGGCGAGATAAACATCAGATTTTGATCGTTTGAGATGAGCCACAGATGCCACATTAGTCTTAAATCAGACTGAGACACACTCTTCTTCAAACCATAGTCTGAGAATCTTTCTGCAATTCAACCAGTGTTGACGGTTTCTCCAGACTCTACAGTTGATCCATTTCGGGACTCACTGACTCACTTGCATTTGTTATGCATAACTCATCCTTCATTAAATTCAGAGAGTGCTCCATCCCTCTTTGAATGCCTGCATCTTTAAGCATTTTTTCCATCTACACCCTGTTTTCCCATCATTCTCCATGAGTACAATCCATAAATATGGATCAGCTGTTTGAACTCCAGCCATCAAAAGAGCCTTTCCTGGTTCTTCAGCCCCTAATGCAGCCATGCATTTTTCATCATTTGTAACATAACTAAAGCTGGATTTACAACAACACCAACACTTTACCACACCCAGTAAACATACACATGTGCTGGAACCAAGACAAGGAACGCTCCATTAACTTTATGAAACATGATCAGTTTAAAATCAGCAGCCCGAGGCGAGAGGAGGCTTGCATTCACAGACCACAGTGGGGGCTGTCCTGCCGCCGTGGGTGGGGATCATAGTTTGAGCTCAATGATGTGCATAAAGTTTTGTTTTGTTTTTGTTTGTTTGTTTTCATTTGAAACCTACAGGACAGAGGGACAAAATAGCCAGAGGGTCTTTTTCTTATAATGACAAACAGGGAAGCCGGGGGCTTGAGGCGGGCATTGAGTGGGTGTGCAGCTCTGTTATCTCGTGGGGCTTAAAACATCTGCTGCTGGCCTTTCACTTCCAAAAAAACATCTGCAAAAACACTTTTATCTGAGTTAGAATTTCGTCCTCAGGGGCTGTCAGACTGACCAAACTCACACACACAAGTGTATGGACAATGTGAGCTTGGCAAACGCACATTGATCTTATTATGAAAAGTACAGTATGTACATTTCAGTTCAAGCTCAATCTATGAAAGTCATGGAGAGCACTGTTCACAGGGAACGTATGGAGCTGCTGGAAGTTCAAAGGCAGTCAAAGTCCTATTTCTCTATGAGGATGTAAAACATGATAAATGTCATTTTCCATCTGTAGGGTGAAAATAGAAGCACAGAAGGGGGGTTTCACAAGGTTAGTGGCAGACAACTTTCATCCCAGACTAGTGTCAAACTGTCCTTTCTTGCCAGCATCTAAGTATAATGGAAATGACAGCACATTTCAGTCACACAGCCTTGCAGCAAAA
Source organism: Haplochromis burtoni (assembly GCF_018398535.1). Taxonomy (NCBI): domain Eukaryota; kingdom Metazoa; phylum Chordata; class Actinopteri; order Cichliformes; family Cichlidae; genus Haplochromis; species Haplochromis burtoni. The sequence continues at coordinate 1,125,839 of NW_024582476.1, read as the reverse complement.
ACAACATCCACTTCTCACAACAGTCACTACACTGCTTGTTGTCTAACTCACTAACAAGGTGAAACGCTAAGAACACCACCACCAGCACAGAGACAATCCCCATCTGATAATAAAGCTTGTTTGTTTGGGGGTTTTTGTTGCTTTTTTCCTATTCAGAGAAATGTCAGGCAGCAGCGCTCTTGTCCCTGCTGGCAGGCCATCTCTACGTTTTTCCTCATGTGGACTGCAGGCACTTTCAGGGGCTGCGCTGTGGAGCTTAGCGGCCTTGCCATGAAGTTCAGGAGAAGTGACACACTCTGGCAGGTATTGATCTCACAGCTTCGCCTGATGTGTCACATCATACATTTGCATGACTTATCTTTGCATTTTTCACGAGCTGCGGGGTTTCAGATGGAAACATCAAACATCAGCTGGGGATCAGCTAAAGGAACAGGACCAAACACTCAGATGATGCAGATTTGAAACCAAGCGCATGCAGAAAGGTGGCATTGACTCGACAACCTTAAGATTATGTAACCCAGGGTGAAAAGGGTCAGTTCAAAGTGTTTGTTAAAGCCATCTGATTATCATTCCAGACTTAGGCTTTAACCAAGCTATTCTTACACGGGGCAATGAGCTCAGCAAGAAACTGAATCACAAGGTCACGGAGCTGATACTGATCTTTGCTTCTCTTTTTCTACATGGCATAGTTGAGGGCACTTACTTTCAGCTCTTTTATGAAGATATGGGAGAATGAAAGCAAGTATGTGAATAAAATATCAAACTTCCAGGGCGCATTAAACACATGTACCATTCCTGTTAGGAAATACTGCCTGAAGAACTTAAAAGTAAATAAAGCCATAATGAATCATTATTCTGGTCTGATGTTTCAGTGTCTTCACACTGATTTGTTCAGGCAGGGATCCCAGCTGTAAAAACTAACTTTCTTTCTTTCTTGATTAATCTGACAGACAAAATGAACACTCACCTGAGAGGGATTTTAACGGCTAGATATCTATCAATTGCAATAGCCAGAAGACTAAAGATGGAGCTCTGAGTGAGCACCAGGACAAAACAGGCAAGGAAGAGACATCCATAAAAGTCCAGGGGTATGCCGATGCTGATGGTTATGGCAAACGGGATGGCGAGGCACCCGACGAGAATATCAGCCACAGCCAGAGATACCAGAAAATAGTTGGTGGCGTTCTTCAGAGTGGTGTTGATCGCAACAGCCCAGCACACCAGTACGTTGCCGAAAACGGAAAGAACAGCGATCACTACTTCAATCACGATGTAAAAGAACGTAATCATCTCAGCAAAGTGTGGGGGAAAAGGACTGAAAGCTGCAGGCTGTTGGCAGAGGAGACGGTCACCCACAACACCGATTCTAGTCCCAGGGGAGAAAACAAGTCTTTCTGAAGTAATCCAAAAATATTCCACACGTGCGAACTGCAAAATCAGCCATCTGTAGAAAAGAAAGGATTACTTTTTTCTCCACACATCAGGAACTTATCCTCACCGCAAAGTTGACAAACCTATAATAGCTGTTTAATACTGCGTTAAACCTCCTGCCTGTTGCAATCATTTTAAAAAAGTCAACACAATTAACATTTTTACCCACCTTAATGAACCTTTTCATCGTCTCTGGCTCTTATAACACCAACATCGGGCGATCTGCAGAGCGTTTAAGCGGCATCTGTAGATTCGTATCGCAGACAGAGTGTCACCCAACTTCCGACCCAATGGTAGTTTTCAAGAGGAGTGAGAAACGCAAGAAAAAAGGGGAAGGGAGGAGGTGTGTGTATGTGTGTGTGTGTGTGTGTGGGGGGGGGGGGGCTCTGTGTCACTGAAAGCCACGCCTCAAACGCACACGCTTCAAACGCACGCATACTCGCGTGCAGTTACAGTTATGAAAGTGGAATCAAACGGGAGAATCCGTCGTGCGTAATTACGCGCCAATTAAATCGCATTCAGTGATGGGCTGCACGTGCATTACGTTTAACGGAAGACTAGCTTTTGGTTGCCTACGTGCATGGCATGCGCGCGCATCTGTTTCCAATCAGTGCGTTCGGGGACGGCACAGAAATCAAACTCAGAACTAGAGTTGCTCATTTTCTTTACGTCAACCCGTGCGATGAAGTCATAGTTTATATGCAAAGGAGAGAGATTTCTTTCTGTGCAGACAAAGTAAAGTTTTCCCTCTTTCAGAGTCGAGTCTGTTATTGATCCATGCGTAATCCTCTTAAGGTCAGGATTACCTTTTGGATGCACACAGGGACAGCTGTGGGCAAATATTACTTAGAGGAAGGATGTACAGCTGGGTTACAACGATCAGTTACTGCATTCAGACAGTTAAATTTAAATAGCCCCATACTTCATGGGAAACGACTCCCACAGAAATATTTTAACGTAGAAAAGGCGTGTTGTCGAAAGCAGGGAATGCGTCCCGATAGTTCCCACTTACCCTGATGTAAGTGGGCTCTGGCACAAAACTTTAATGTGCGCAGTGGGGAAGCAGTTAAAACCTTTATAGCAACACAGCAGTCACAGGAGCGCATTTAAAACACAGGGTGAAGGCTGGTTCACTAAAACGGAGGCTTTACTGGAAAAAAAAGAAAAAAAAAAGAACTTGAACTTGACAATGATTAAAAAAAAATCTTGAAATTCCTTTATTAAGCAATATCATCAGACATGTAAGAATAGAAAACTGCTGCATACTGTATCTGTCCACGTTCTCGCTCTGTAGTATGTATGTCTGCCAAATAAATAACAATTTGACCTGTTAAAACATTAGGGCATCTGCAAACAGAGGCTTGCCTGTATACCAGAGAGAAAGTGTTGAGTCCTCAGCACTTAAAAGAAAAGCCTTTTCTCTCTTTTGTACTTCAGCATGCAGAATACAGATACAGACCTGTTGCAAACAGCTGCAGTAACCATAGTTCAGAGGATTTTAATGGAAAGCATTAAGAGACCGAAGGAGGACACAGCATGATGGTTCAAGTCAGGCAGTGCTTAATACTGTACACAAAGCAAATAGCGATCAATCTGTATTCATAAAACTTTTTTTTTTAGAAAACTATTCAGGAACTCTTTAAGTGTTACTTCATTACAACTATTGTTTGTCCATTCTGTAAGGAAAAACTGAAACTTATCAGTTGAAAATGCTTTATGCGCCACAAAGCTTGGCTCAAAGAAAAGCCCAACTCTTTAAAAACACTCGGAATAAGGCGTGAGCGACGTTTCAGCCAGTTTACCAAAAGCTGGTTTTAGACGGGTTTGCTAGTTGACAGAAAGGAGACGTCACGCTGTGCACCCAGGCAGAAAGGTCACACTTAAATCATGCATAGATGGTCCTCGTACGAGCAGAGCATTGGCTGTGAAAATTTGGCACTTTTTTTTTTAAACGGTCAGTTGGCACACAAACAACGCTGATAATTAGCAGGTAGCATAAGTGTAAGAAAGGAAAGGAAAAATCATCTACTTTTTCGCTGAGTTAGTGACGAGCTCTCACGTTGCAGGGCTGTTGGATGGGCCCGTTCTGTCAAACGTCAAAACCTTTGTTACAATTATGCAGGCACGTGCGGGGGGGGGGCTAGAGGGGCTTGAGCACCCGCCCCTTTCCTGATGAGTGCCCAAAGTGCCCTTTTGTTGAGGTAACTTTTAAATTTTTTTTATTTATTTATTTTTTATGTGTGTG
>NW_024582476.1:1116002-1120627 GCF_018398535.1 Haplochromis burtoni | reverse complement strand
CCCCTTTTTAACTTTGAGCACCCGCCCCTTTAAACCTCTCTGCACGGCCCTGCAGTTATGCAAGGTGTCCCTTTGGCAACAGGGCTCGATGCACCCGGTTATAGCGTCAAAAAGACACAGCTACTACCCCATACTCATCATTTTTCAATGTTACGTTTTTGAAGGAGAACATCTGAACCCAAACTACAATTTTTCCTAACCCTAACAAAGTAGCTTTTAACACTAAGCTTACACTAGAGAATAAAAAGAAAAGAAGCCAGGGCATGGGAAAAAGCAAAAACAAATGCAAAAAACAAATATCCAAACATAACAGGCCATGATCTGCCACCACCCCTACAGCCACTTAGTAGTAGTTCTCTGAAACTGGGCAGTTGTCTCCTGGCAGCCAGTATTACTAAAAAACAAAAAACACCTTGTACCTAAGGATGAGAGGCAGCCAGCATCTGAAAAATGAACAAGCATTAACGACGCATTGATTTTTGTACAGAGGGAAGAAAAGAAATTGGATCACTTGTCAAGTCTCTGTAAACTGTGTTGTCAACTGCTACATAGCTTCAATAGTGTCTTTCAGCATAATCAGTGTGTCTGTGGATCAAATGCTTGGTTGATGCTGAAAGTCTCTGAAAAGTGACTCCAGTCTCTGTCTGAACACGTGAGCAGCGACTGTGGATTTGGCAGCTTTAAATAACAGAATTCCTCGGTCACGTCTCCAGTGTCGAGCAGGAGCAGGGGTAACGTGGCATCATCAGCCCGGTCTCAAAAGAGGTTGTAGGGCTCACAAGATGGGACAGAAAAACCCTTCATCAGGCTCCAGCTCCTCCTACATATCCATCAGGTCTCAAAGTACTTGTAGATCTGGGAGACGTACTGCATGACGCTCTGCCAGTCTGGCCTGTCGGTCTTCATCAACTCCTTAATGTCCTGTTTGGGACAGAGATAGGTGTGAATGAACAGCAGTTTGGAAGTTGAGTGTAGTTAAGGAATGACGTTTCATTTTCAACAGTGCTACCAACAGGCCAAGCAGACACAATTTTTATAAGAAAAGTTTGTATTTGTCTACATGTCAGCATTAAAGTGTATTAAATGGGTGGTAATTATTTCTATGAAATCTAAATGTCACATAAATATAAGTGCTTCCTGAAAAGTCTTCAGTTGATCCAAGAGGCTGCAGTGAGAGTACGGACAGGATATTTAAAAGTAGAATGGGAGGCAGGGCCTTCAGTCCCTGTTGTGTAGAACCAACTCCCAGTTTAAATTTAGTAAACAGGCACCTTCTCTACTTTTAAAATTAGACTTAAACACTTTTTCTTTTTGATAAAGCATATAGTTACTTACTAATGCTGCAAAAGGCCGCGGCTGCTGTGGGACTTCCCATGATGAGTGTTTCTTCTTCACTCACCTTTTACACTCACTATGTGTTTTATACACAACTCTACATTTAATCATTAGTTATTATTAATCTCTGACTCTCTTCCACAATGTGTTTTTCATCCTCTCTCCTGAATTCCCCAACTGGTCGTGGCAGATGGGTGACCCTCCCTAAGCCTGGTTCTGGTTGGAGGTTTCTTCCTATTAAAAGGGAGTTTTTCCTTCCCACTGTCACCAAGCGCTTGCTCATAGGGGGTGGTATGATTGTTGGGGTTTCCCTTACAATATAAAGCCCCTCGAGGTGACTATTTTTGGTGTATTTTTGGCACTATGTAAATAAAACTGAATTGAATTGCAGCAATCCTCATTTTATTATAAAACTCATATCTTGGAGCTTTTAGTGTTTAAGTGTGATATCTGAAGAGAGACAGAGCAGACAGAGCAGAGTGTCTGTGACAAGTTGTTTAGTTTAATTTTTTTCTGTTTGCGACGGCGAAAACTGAAAAAGAAAATGAAAACTGAGAACACTGGTTTAAGTCGCGTTCATCAGGTTGGCTGTAGAGGATATTTGACTTCATTATTGAGTTACTGTATGCATTTCCCGAATAATGTTAATGAAATCTGAAGATGGACGTGGTGGAAAATTGGGTCATTTTGAGGGCAGTTCGCAAAATATAAATCTACAGCGTAATGAGTCTCCAAGCAGCTGTCAGTAGTCAGCTGCTTGGAGACACCGGTGACTCAAACAGCGAACGAGGCTTTCACATGACTCCACATCGAGCCGCTCCCCTTAGCTCAGATTTACAGAGAAGCTTCGTGATGTCTCAGCCTCCTAAAGGCAGGATGAGAAATATCCTCCTGGGCCGTTTATAAAGGATTAATTAACACTGAAAAAAACATCAGCAGAGACTACCAGATAGGATGCAGCTATTTATTTGTTTATAGTGTTTTCAACTGACGGACATGGGAATAACTTTTCTGTATCCAAGCTTGGAACCACAAGCATGTAATGGAGACTGATTAGACAAAGTAATGTGAACTTTAGCCTCAGTGCTCCATTTATGCCCAATTCACTTCATTACTGAGGTCCAGCTCTTGGTGTGTGTTTACATCAGAATTCAGTAGTTCTGGTAAAGCTTATTCCCACAGGCTGCCAAACTTCAGTTGATTACTTCAGCAAAGCCACTAATTTTTTGTCCTGGAAGAAATGAAACTTGACCTGGTTAGCATTAAACTCTTTATGTGTCAACACACTTCAAGCTGATGACGTTTGTGTTTAGAGTACCATATACGCATGAAGGAAAAAACATGGCAAAAAGCCCGAAAGCACACAAACTGTACACACCTTAGTGATTGTGTGTGTGTGTGTGTGTGTGTGTGTGTGTGTCTGTGTGTGTGGGTGTGTGTGTGTCTGTGTGTGTGGGTGTGTGTGTTTAGGAATAACTTGGGTCTATGACCAATGGAATGAGTTAGTCTTTACATGTGGCAGTAACACTCATAACTAAAATATTTGATTTATCCCAAAATATAGTCAGAGAGAGAAGTCGTCTTCTTCGAAAATTGATCGGTTTTGATCATTTCGTAAGGACGATTTCTAAAACAGTGCTGTTGTTTTGCCTCCGTCTGTGCTTTCGTGTGGGTAAGCCTGCATAGGGAAGAAGACGTCACTCACATCCGCTGCAGAAAACAAACTTTAGACATAACATCTTAGCCAAAACGGGATTATGATTTTTTTTCCCCCATTTTGCAAGGCCTAAGGTTTATCTAACCAACTGAATGAATAAGATTAGCCGAGTTTGTGAGAAGTATTGACATTCCCGTACACAGTGACGAAGGAGGTTTTTTCCCAAATTAATAATTTGCAAGCTTACAGAGAAATCAAGGTTAAAAATGTTCATTAAAGTAGTAGTTTAATACTTTAATACCTCAAACAAACCTCCCAATTAATGGCTCAGCTACCCACACAGTACTTCCTTTGTCTCACAACTGAAAGTGTTCAGTCTGCATCAGTCAGCCACAAGATTAAACCCACAGGTAAAGCAAGTGATATCAATCACCTTGCAATGTTCTTGTTCTTACAATGTCCCAAGCAGACATCCTAAAGGGACTCCTACAGAAGCCCAACATTGGCCTGCATAGACATTATTATTCCACAGCAGCCACAGTGATATGAAATATTAGATAAACACTGGCATTAAAAAAGGCTGTGTATCGTGACTAACACCTGTGTTTACCTTATATTTTCCATTACAATGGCTGTTGTAAAAAAGCTCTTTGTCTTGAAGTTCAGATGTTGATTCAGATGTTAAGGCCACCCTGGGTGACCTGTAGTACCCTAAAGGTGATCACTTCGTTATTGATTTATATGTATACTTGTACTTTTGTTTCTTACAAAATGCACATAGAACTGGTTTAGCCTGGGCTTAAAAAAAAAATATCAGGAATGGCGTTCCTCCAGTTTAAGGAGTACTCACATATGATAAATCTCAGTTTAATAAATAATACCAAGAGATTTCATTTTTCATGTGGTGCAGCCTGGCATTGCTTTAGACTGGGTGTGAGCACGAAAGTTGTACCTTTTCTCTGGTAGCTAATTTAAAGTGCAACATTTCAGTGGGTGCAGGAAATAACACCAAACACACAAAGTGTTTCTGTGCAGTTTCTATCACAGTGTGTCTGCAGGTTAAAGGTCCAGATGCGGGGCGGGATCAGTGTCTGATAAATCCACTCTCAGATGGAGAAGGAGCTAAGGAAGGGAGGACATAAGAGACTGAATGATACTAATTTTGTGTTATTTAAAGCTCAGACTAGGCAGTTAGGGCAGAATTGGGGTGAAGTTTATATAACCCCCAACTTCAAAAAAGTTGGGATTCTGTTTAAAATATAAACAAAAACAGAAGGCAGTTACAATTCTTGTAGTAAAAGACACATTTTATTCACAATAGAACACAGAAAATATATCAACAGTTTAAATAGAGAAAATGTAAGAAAAAAATAAGGTAATTTTGAAGTTGAGGGCAGCAACACACTTCAAAAAACGTGAAACATGAAATAGGGACATGTTTCTCACTGACATCATCTCCTCTTCTATCAGCAACAGACTGTAAACTAGAGATGGACCGATCCGATATTACGTATCGGTCCGATACTGACCTAAATTACTGGATCGGATATCGGAGAAAAATAAAAAATGTAATTCGATCCATTAAATATCACGAAAGCACCTCACAAAACTTGCAACACGCCGTAACTCACCT
>NW_024582476.1:1101496-1107422 GCF_018398535.1 Haplochromis burtoni | reverse complement strand
GATTCATATCGGTATCGGCAGATATCCAAATTTATGATATCGGTATCGGTATCGGACATAAAAAAGTGGTATCGTGCCATCTCTACTGTAAACATCTGGAAATAGAGGCCGGCAGATGGGCAATTTGATACATCATTTTATTTAGATTTTACACAGTGTTACAGCATTTTTTGAAATGGGGTTGTAGTAATGAGCTATGTTGTCCTGGTGCAGTCAGGCTGTTGTGTTCATGGCCACTGTTGGTTTAGGTCAAAGGTCAATGCTCCCTAAGAGAGACAGGGAACCATTCACGCTCACATTCACAGCTGATGGTGACTCTAAACCTAGGGCCAGTTTAGAGTCACCAATCCACCTGACGTGCATGTCTTTGGGCCATGATGGATGGCTGGGGTGCCTTGGACTACTACTGAAAACTAAGTTGTTTTAAACAATAAGAACTAAACTGAAAAAGCAAACCCACTGTGTGGGCATTAGTGCGGTTAAGGCTACGTAAGCAAAGATATACCACACACTTTGTCCACACTACTGCAGCAACAAAAATTTAGTCAAACCATTGTAGTCAATATTCTGAGAAAGATAAGCAATAGTTTATGAGTCATATTATTTCTCAATCAAAAAATACAAACTACGATTTCTTTCTTAGTTTTAACTTATACCGTTTCTTGTCTTGTTATTAATATCAAATTTTTAGAGAAGCCTAAAATGTTCTTAAAAAATAGGTCAACACACTTGCTGTTAAAATGTGTGTGTGATCACTCCTTTGACTAACCACTCAGTATTTCCTATATAATGACAGGCAGCAGAGAGCAGGAAACTGATGATTTTGGCATTCACGTCACCACTTTGTTTCATAACTGAAGGTGTTCAGTCTATCTGTACCAATCAACCACAACACTAACAGCACTGACAGGTAACAACTAACCATCCATCATCTAGCTGCAGACAACCTTGGCTGCTAACCTTCATGTGGAAGTTCTTTTGACACGTACCACCCCTCTAAACATTGTTTGTAGACCATGCACGCAACCTTATCAGGCAACAGGCCTCCGCAGTGGACCCATAAAAAACACCCAAAGTTTGTTGCTGTGAGATATGAGTGCTAACCACTGTGCCACTATCTTTCTACTGCTGAAAGAACAAAACACACTTTGGTATCCAACTCAAACTAAGCCAAAATTCCAGTTATTTGTTTTCTTCACTGCTTATCCAGCTTAAGGTCGTGGGGTTACTGAAGCCTGACCTAGCTGTCACAGGATGAGAGACAAGATATGTCCCAGATAGTTTAGCCCTTAGGTTTGAAACTGGGGACCTAAGGGCCAAAAAATAAACAAACAAATAAATAAAAAAAATGTTGAAGTATCTGTTTTTGAACAATTTATACTAGCTTTGTTACCAGAAGCTGATAGTCCCGTGTTCCTTAAAATAAATACGAGCAGCTTTGTTTATAACTTGACAAACACTGAAGGGCAATTTTTTTCACAAAGTCTAAATATTTCAGTGGAGCAAAAGAGCCGATAACGATTTGTTTTCCCCATATAAGAAAAGATTATTTCCAAGGAAGAGTACTGGAACACACTTCTGGGCCAATCTCTGTTCTGAAGTTTCATATCTTAAAAGTTTAGCAAATCAAAGTGGTCTGTTTCCAGTTTGTCTAATCAAAAGCTCTGTGTTTTCCAAGTGTGTTTGTGTTTGTGTGAGGTCTGGTGTGGTTTAACTCACCAGGGAGGGTTTGATGCCAATGCTCTCAGCTGCCTGGAAAGCTAGAGTCAGATTCCGGACCTGAAGAAAAAAAACCCCAAAAAAACGCTCATATCAGGAAACAGAGAAAATGTGAACGTCTCGGTCATTCTGCAACACTACACATGGAGGAAGAATCAGAAACAATAAGCTCACAAATACCATAATAAACCATACAATATCCCAAGAGACCGTTTGAAGCCTACATAAGCCTCTGCTTTTTTGTGTCAGCTGCATATTCACTCATGTTTATCTGATAAGTTTAAAGCCATACCGGTTGAGAGCTATCAGGAAATCCAATTTGGATCCCCTTGAAGCCTGTAACACAAAACTGTTTGTGTTTGTATAATTACATCTCTACAGAAAGCACATGATGAGTGTAAAGAACAAAGTAACCCCTCCATGTGAGCACTGCTGATAGAAAGTCAAACTCATCAACGTACTGAATGCTATGCTTCACCCTAAACTCGGACTAAAATTTTCTCTTTCTTTCCTTCGTACCGAGAGCACAGGCCCCCGACTCATGAATAGAAACTCTTGTGATCGCTCAAACCTTCATATTAACTGCCTTGAGGCATCATCACAGCTGGGATGACGAATTGATAAATTATGAATTCTTAATAATTAGTTCTGCAGCTGCAGACCTTCACCTAAAATACAGGTTCGCCTATAATGTCATCTTTCTTAAAAATTCCGTATGATAAAGGGGTGAAGGAGGGCAGGAGTGGGAGTACTGGGAGGACAGATTACACTGGGAGGAAGGTGGGTGTTTGGGCCTTGGGGAAAGTCACTCAGCAACAGTTATTAAAGGCAATGCAGCTCAATTGAATTATTCAGAGAGAGATGGGTTGTGCAATGTTTCTGTCGTCAACTTAATGTTATACTTTCACACTGACATAACCCTGTGTACCCACGCCTGCATCACTAATTTGTCACGTAGGATGTGTCGGGCCTTGTCAGAGGTGTTTGTCTATTGTTTTAATCTTGTAGAGGTGGGGTGAAGGACCCACAGTCCCCAGAGAGGAGCCATATTGTTTGCAGCACTACTGTATATACCACCTGCATGTCTGCATTACACAGCCGTCAGCACTGAGCTATAACTGCTGCTCAGTGCTCCAAATCACTTAGACTACAGAAATGGCTACATTCATAATTCATACCGAGGCTGTCTCTTACTGCAAAATGAACAATGTGGCAGTGCTATAAAACCTAAACATATATGTACAGGAAGTCTGTAATATGCAAGTTAATGATGGAAAAAATCTCTCCTGCAAAATAGCTTCAGAGTATTACAGGGCTGTTATCGTCCTCCTGGTGATCTTTCACATGAACACATCAGAGGTTGATCATTTTTATGGCTGACATTCTACTCAAACAAGATGTTGGAGCTTTATGTGCACTTCTGGAGACTGAGTTGTCAGGTTGAACGTGCGCTTTGGCCTGCAGCCTTAATCAGAGAGAACATTCATCCTGAGACTGAAGAAATAAAAAGATGAAAGCAGGCAGAGTGAGTTCATCAAACAAAAACAAAAAAAATTACAAGCGGCTTCTCTGAATTTGAGTTGGAATTCAGAGAAGACGGACAGATATACGTCAAAATATCTGTCTGTCACTTAATCTTATGTAGGTGAAATTTTTTTTTCAGCATTTAGTCAGAGAGTGCTGCAGTAACCTCCAACAGTATGCACATTTCTCTACATGTGAGTTTAATCCAGCGTACAAGCTGACATGAAACCAGAAATTTGCTCAAATATGTGTGTATTAGCTTGTGTGGGTTATGACCCAGTGATCACTGTGAGAGAGAATTCATCCTAAGAATAAGAAAAATGACCCTGATTGCATTAAACATTGGAATACCATATAAGACTATATTAAATCATTTCATATATAAAAAAAATTAATAATGGAGCAGCTCCTAAAATAGTAAAACAGGCAATAAAGATAAATCTATAAATAAGTCAAGATCAGTATATTTCCAGGTAGAGCAGGGCGATATGACCAAAAATATTTATCACGATATACACATTTGAAAATTTGCGATAACGATATAACTGACGATATAACTGACTAGACAAAATACAACAACTACAAAAACCAAATAAAACATCAATGTATTTTCACTTAAACAAGCAGCTGTTTTTTTATGTGCATTAAAGTTATATAATATAAAAAATTAACAGTGCAAATGCAAATTCCTTGCTGACAGTTTAACCAAAAAGCATATGCAGTGGAAATTGATTGGCCGACATATCCATAACCATGTATAATATCCACAAAACTTAAAAAGAGGTTATACACACACAATACGGTAATATTACGTTGAAGCACAGTACGTATCACTCCGCGAGGCTACTGTCTACGATAGCCGTAATGCTCCATCAAGGTTTGTAGCTTAGCTAAGTCGTACTGAAACATTTGACAGATTTTCGAGTGCCGTGTACCACATAAAATTGTTTCGAGGTCAGTAAACACAACCAGAATTCATACATAAGGGGCACTGTCGATTTTCAGAAAAATCAAAGGATTGATTTTTAGTATTTTCCAAAAAAACGCGGTAATAACGACTGCCCGCTAGCTTTGTTGTGTATCTGACGGACGAAAGCTAAACAAGTTCCACACCACTGAAGTTGCCGCATTTTACAAACCAATTCATCCGTTTCATTCAACGATCCGCTTTCGCGCTTCTAATTCTCTGTCGCCGACATGCTTTTTCCGCCATGTGAGTATGAAAACAAAGGCACTTACCCATATTCTATCGCGATATTTCATTTTCTTATCGTTGCCCAACATTATACCGGTATTACCGTGAACGATATGATATGGCCCAGCCCTATTTCCAGGCTTATCTTATTTCTCTCTGCTATTAAAAAAAACCCATTAAATTAGACAGGTCACGTATTTAGAAGTGACAAGCGTGTCCAAACTTTGGATAACGAAGTAACCTAGTTTGCAATGGAAAAAAGAGGAAAATAAAAACTGCAATTCTTTTAAAGCAGCAATGATGTCATAAAACATACTTTAGCAACATTTTTTTTCTGGCACCCACTTCCAAGGTGCATGGAGAAGACAAAGATCTGATGACGTGAAGACTCCAGTGACACTAAAAGTATTAGAGACCAACTTTACCCGATAGACCACCTAATAGAAGGTACTTTAGTCAGGACCACAACAGTCAAAAGATTTTTCTGATCTGCAGTGAGTGATATCAGGCCGTATGATCTTCTGTTTAACATACATGGAAAGCCACTGGTGGGAAGAAGTATCACAGAAGACAGCAGGCATCAGTGACAACAGATATGACGCTGATAGTCAGATATATCAAGTCAGGTATAATATGAATGTAGGTGCCAGGGTGGAGGCAGTTTGCAAAGTACCTTGCAGATATGCAGAACCTGTTTAAGCTGTTTGAAGGTTAAAACAGCTTAAAGAGCATGCTCTACATGTTCTGGGCCCTGACATCAGCTCATCTGCTGATGACCAGTCAGTGCTCCTCACAGAGAACAGTGTGAATTCAGCCTCGCGTAAGTACTGCTCCAAACATGAGTTAACATGACTGATAAACAAAGAACCAAATGTGGCATTAAGGATTAAAAGTGTCAAAAAACAGCAAAGCGCAATTTACTAATTGAAGTAATCTAATAAATTTACATTTATACATTAATTTGCTCACTTGCTCACTCATTGCTATAACTCTCTCCTGGTTTGAACCTAAAATTTCAATCACCAGTTCAGCTCTTGTCTAATTTGATGGACAAACTAATGGGGGCAGAAGCATCTCTGTGCGAGATCTTTGGTGGATTCTTTTTCTAATTCTTAGGGACATGACTTTCAGGTGTTGCTTCTTATGTGCTTGACCTTTAAGGACGCACAGCGGAACATATGAATAAAAAAAGCAGTCCAAAAAATTTCCAAAGAAAAGGTTCAGAAGACCTTGAAAAAGCCCAGAGAACCATTGTTCAAGACCACTTTAAAAATCACATGAAAGTCTGGCTCGATGGAAGCAAAACGTGAAGAAACTAGGGGTTTTGCACAGTACTATACAGGGAGTGCAGAATTATTAGGCAAGTTGTATTTTTGAGGAATAATGTTATTATTGAACAACAACCATGTTCTCAATGAACCCAAAAAACTCATTAATATCAAAGCTGAATGTTTGTGGAAGTAGTTTTTAGTTTGTTTTTAGTTTTAG
>NW_024582476.1:1007343-1100148 GCF_018398535.1 Haplochromis burtoni | reverse complement strand
AATAATTCTGCACTCCCTGTAAATACAATTGATAATGTACATCTGCATCTGTTTTATAAATACTTAGAACTTATAAATGCAATATATAAATTTCCAATGGGTTTCATTGTTTAGGCGGTTCTGATTAACTGCTGGTGAGCCACTGTGTGTGTGTGTGTACGTGTTTGCGTGATTGCATGTGTGCTCAGCGTTCCTGTATTTTTCTACCTTATCTTGACTGATGAGTTCGTGGTAAGGGATGTGGGCAGGCAGATATGTGTGCAATAGTGCACAGAAAGCCAGGCCATCACTCCAACTGCTGCTGAAGTTGGTCACATCGATATTCTGAAGGCACAAGGAAAAAAAGAAAAAAAAAAAGTAAAAGAAATTTAAAAAAATTAATTAGAGCAACATAATTTCAATAAAAATAATGATAATCAGCATAAAGTGCTAATAATTCAGGTAGAAGCACTAACAGCCTCTTGACAACATCACCATGCAGTGAAAAAGAAATCCATTAGGTCATAAAATCAAAGGAAAAATAATTAAAATTTAATCAAATTTGAAAGACGCAGAACAGCAGAAGAGTCCAGTCATTGATATTAGGAGGATCTTCTTTCTTGAATCACTTCAAAACAACAATGCTATCTCTGATCTCCTCTGCGTGAAGGACATGCATAGCAGCACGTCCAGTTTGTTTGGTTTTAGTTATGTGATTCTCAGAGCATCATCACCTCGTGCACGGAGCATACAGCATATTCAGAGTATGATAACAGGAGAGGAGCTCGGAGGACACACTTCCTCTGGGCCATTGTTTGGAGGGTGCAGACTCTCTGTATAACAGATAAGTTATTTACAGTCTTCCTGTTTCATCCCTCTCATATGCTTTGGGAACAGAGCTCACAGCAAGGGAGGCCCTCGTGAGTCATGGGTACGTGTGTTAGATTCCTCCCATATATTATACGAAACCGGGGAAATTTACACTGCTTTGATCTGGATTCATCCTGTTAAGGTGGAAATAATCTAAGAGTCCTAAACATTTTGTTTTAGATGGTAACATGCAAAATGAAAGCTACAATATGAGAGCTATTAGATTCACATAGCATAGTATATTCTAGTTGTATGTAATAATAATAATAATAATAATAATATTAATGGATTGGATTTATATAGCGCTTTTCAAGGCACCCAAAGCCCTTTACAATGCCACTATTCATTCACACACTGGCGGAGGCAAGCTACAGTTGTAGCCACAGCTGCCCTGGGGCAGACTGACAGAAGTGAGGCTGCCATATCGCGCCATCGGCCCCTCTGGCCAACAGCAGCAGGCGGTAGGTGAAGTGTCTTGCCCAAGGACACAACGACCAGGACAGAGAGCCCGGGGATCGAACCGGCGACTTTCCGGTTACAAATGCGCTTCCCAACCCCCTGAGCCACGGTCGCCCCTTATCTGTGCTTTAATAGAAAGCACAGATAAGGATAATGGGACTGTCATTAGTTTTCCATCATCTGGTCATGAAGTATGAAACAATTAACCATCCTTGTTATGGACTGTCAACCTGTCCATGATGTACTCCCACCTCTCACCCAGTAACAGCTGGGCTAGGTTACAAAACCCCTACCTCACCCCCGGAGTGGCTAGGTGGTTAGGAAAATAGGTGGGACAATGAACTATAAAGGGCACTGTGATCTGAGAAATCTTACTTCAAGCATGTTTACTACTTCTATTGAGGCACCAAAGGGAACATTAGGGTCAGTTTATATTAAAACTGGAGTACGCAAGACAGAAATGCAAAGATAATTACAAATGACAGAAAAAAGTGGACATGGAGTAAGAAGCTGTCATAGGCAAGAGTTAGTGCAGTATATACATATGGGATAATGTATTTGGATGGATCATATTTGTGGTGATGCAATATAAAACATATTTTAATGGTATTGTGCCACAGTGATGATAATTATCATTATAACACAGATGGTTGTATAGCCAGTCTCTTGATAAAGTTTTGTTTTGAACTCTTTACTGCACATAATAATGTTTAAATGGTAAATGGACTGGTTCTTATATAGCGCTTTTCTACTCTGTCCGAGCACTCAAAGCGCTTTATACAGCTGATTCATTCACCCAGTCACACCCATTCACACAAGCACTTCTAAGCTTAAGTGCTAAGTATTAACATTCATACACATTCACACTCCGATGGATGCATCGGAGAACAACATGGGGTTAGTATCTTGCCCAAGGATATTTGGCATGCAGACTGGAGCAGCCTGGGATCGAACCACCGACCTTCTGGTTAATGCCTGATCCGCTCTTCCACCTGAGCTACAGCCACCCCAAACACAGTTTTATTTTATATCTCCCAGTCACAATTAAGCACATTGAACTGCATTGTCCTGTACAGAACGTGCCATAAAAATGCAGTTTGATCGATAGAGAGGAATAGACAGTGTTTGGGATAAGAACTGCATTAAAGATCTTTTTGGGTACATCAGTGCGTCTGTAAACACAGCATTAGCTCCAGGGAGATGCTAAAGATGTGACATGTATTTGTTTACTGTTGCTCTAAGCCGGTGGTCATCAATCCTTGCCCCGGGGCCTGAGGGCTGCTGATTTTCATTCTACAAATCGAATCAGCGACTGATCCATACATGTGACGCCAGGTGAATGTAATTAACTACCTGATGGAATAGAAAAACAACAACTCTGGGTCCTGAGGACAGAAATTCAAAATCACAACTCTAAGTCACTGCAGTAATCAATATCCTCTGAGTTTCTAAGAAATGTTGACAGTTGCTCACTCGTCTACTTTGGCGTTAGAGGTTAGCTCAACTTAAAACCAGCTGCAGTTTCAGGGTGAGAGGCTAAACCAAAGATGAGAGAAGGAAGAAGTGGTGCTATGCTGGGTTGTGATGTGGCTGTGACATTTACACATATCTACTGTGGTATATGATGCTATTTAACTGCTACGAAAGTGAGAATAGCTAAACCAGCGCAGAAGAGCTTGAGCCATGCTTTTATAGTTACACTTTACAGATGCCCCCCAAAGGCCTCACATGCATGCAATTATAAAGTTACTGTTTTGAAAAGGGGACAGCTGTATGGTTACAGTCACTGAATGCATGTGTGTGTGTCTGCATGATGTGGCTGTGCAGAGCAGGCAGTTTGCATGTTGCTGCTTTCTTGGAACAGCTCCTCCAAATTACATGTGACAATGATTGAAATCGCTTTTCTCAGAAAAGCAAGAAAAAGATAAGCAGAAATATAGTGTCTTCATGTAGAACTGTCTTTGTGTGACTTTTAGTCCCTGTAAAAGTTAGAAATCTTTAATCTGTGCTCTTTTTTGTAGATCATTTAAAGTTTTCAAAGTTTAACCTAAACCTTAATTTCAAGTTTAAGTAATGTTTTTGGATTTCAGTCGTGAGGCTTAATCTTAAGCTTAAGAGGCTTGGTGTCAATGCCCATCCATGTGCACTGTCATTTTGTAACTCGAGAAAACATAAAACTCCCAAATATAAAAACATGAGAGCTGGTAAACCAAACAAGCTGATCCAATTTGTGTCATAATGTGGCTCAGCAGTGCGTATCGCCCTAATGTTTTAATATAAGACCTCCCAACATATGGGGATTCTGCAGAAGAGAGTATGGATGGAGTCCGGGAGGATCAGAGCATCGGGGGGCTCCTGGACATTCTCTGGCACAATCTGGCGGTATCAGATACAGCAATACATAAAGTTCCAGAGGTTCTCAATTGGACTCATCTCTGTGGAATGTGAGGGCCAGTCATTGGCATCAATGCCTTGGTCATCCCAGAAGTGCCTACACATTCTGATCACATGAGGCCAGACAGTGTCATGTGCTAGGAGGAACACAAAGCTCACTGTACCAGCGTAATGTCTGAAAATGGGTAGTGTTGGCTAGCGCACAGAAGTCTGTGCGGCCCTCTATCAATAACCCAATGCCAAACCCGTCATGCCGGATGGTGTTGCATACAGTGTCACCAGACGCTTTAACATATGATCAGCCTAAACCTGCTTTTATCTGTGAGGATAATGGCCTGCCAGTGGTGGCTAGTTCTGGTGTTCTCTAGCTAATGTCAGTTGCATTGCATAGTGCTGGACTGTGACCACAAGTTCCATTAAAAAGGTGTCAGGCCCTCACGCCACCCTCATGGAGTCTCTTTGTGACAGTTTGGTCAGAAAAATGCATGATTAACTCTGTCTTAACTCTTTAACCGTATTGTCCTGTTACCTTCTTGAGACTTTCTTGAGACTGTTCTAGCACATGCAGGAGATCATGGAGAAGCTGGACTGCCTATGCAATTTGAATAGACTGCAGATACTAGAATAAAATGCAAAATTAGATAAAGATCAGCCAGGATGGATAAGGAGAGAGCAGTGGTCTGTAGATACTGCTTAAAAAAACAACAACATTGGTTTTTGGGTGTTGTTTGATGTTGCCTCTGAAAACATAGTTCAACTTGAGGAGTACTAATAACTTCAGGTGGTATGTGTGTGCACAGACGCTAAAATTTGCACAATGAATATTTATCACACTATTAATGGAGAATGAAAGTGTGTTTTTGTTTGAGTCATCAAGCCAAGCTGCAAAACATCTGTGGTCACAATGAGTTCTGAAGGAGCAGGAAGTCCTGAGTTCAGGCTTTGTTCACATTCAAGGAAAGCAATAAACACATGATGCAAGAAATTTTAAAGGAAGTTCCTGTCATTATATATATATATATATATATATATTATAGCCCCTTGACAACCCTCAATAACTATTATTAATACACAGTGACATGTTCATAAACTGACACCGAAAGCAAAGCTGCACCGGCCCTTTTTTCATCTGTCAGCTATGAGCCTGTTCCATGTGAAGGCCAGACCTGTGCAGTCATGTCAGATCACATTCCTCTCACAGCTCCCCATTCCCTCTCGTAGCTGGCTCAGCAGCAGCACTAATCACAGTGTGTGTGTGTGTGTGTCCATCCTACTGTATGTGCAAACATACAAAGACACGCACAGTCAGACTCCAGGACAAAGATGGACAGTGACAAATAAGTTGATAAGAAAAAACTGCAAAGGGCAGATTTGCATGTGTGAGGGAGTGTGGCTGGATAGGAAGACTGAGTAGAGCACATTTTGACCCAGCCCAGAGCTGGTGGTACAGGTATGTCTGAGTTCAGGGTGGGTGCTGGAGTTCGTTCAGGGTGGAAAGAGAGGGACAGGCATGAATGCTAAACCAGCAGTGGACAACAACAGCTCTCTGGGAGCCGGATCAGAAAAGCAAACACAGCATCAAGCGACAGGAAGTGTCTCGTTCTGCACAAAAGGCAGAACCGCCACATTTTAGGGCTCAGAGAAAAAGAGTATGAGAGAGAAAAGACATCCACACATATTGGATGCAAATATTAATAGCATTAATAGCTAAAACATGGTGACAAAATCCCCAGAGAGCCATGCCACACAAACATTTACTCTTATGAATGTTTGAATAGCCTATAACATTCTGGTCCTTCTAAAAGAGCACAAACAGCATTTTAAAAATCTTGCCAGAGTCATAAAACAGACAACAGAACAGTTAAAGTTATAAAACTGAAATTCTGCAAAACATAATTTCATTTTCAAAAAAACAAACACGGTCATAAAATCAATCACTGAAGATTATTTTCCTGTCAATAAACAAAACAAAAATCTAATAATCATTTAAGGCCTTTGAGTAGCTTTAGCTGTGGCGGACATTAAAAGGTCAAGGACATGTCACATCCATCCTGGATGACACGTCCTTCCTGCTGTAAACCAACCACACAAGCTGGCTGGCTGAAGCGCACACAGACGGTGATTAACACCGCAGAAACAAAAGGAAAGGGTGTGTGCTCCTGGTGCCACATAAGGATGATAGCACACTGCTGTAATGCTGTCATGGCAGCTGATACTCTGATTTCAGACATGGCGTAAATGCAAGTATGGCAAGTAAACCTATGCTATGGCAGATAAACTGAATTACAGTACATATCAAACACACAGTTTGTCAAAACCCCAAGTAGGAAATATCAGGCTGGAGGGTTATTTTCTGACATTTCACATCAAATACATGAAAGAAAAGACATAGAAGGAAGTGAGAAGGAGAAAATCTTAATAAATCTCGTAATGAAACATAGTTTTGAGCACTGATCCCAGGCAGGTGGGACCATGGAGATAAAGTAAGCAATCACAGGAGTTCTCCACAGACTCAGCTTGTTGATTGCATTAGGCTTTTCTGTATGGGGATAAAGAGCAGGGAGCGCAACAGAATGTCAAAGAAGGCACACAGGTGAATCGAAGCCACAATTCACAACCGTTCTGTCTATTGTGAGCCACCTGCAAATAGATATAATGTAATGCAGTGTAAGCTGCCAGTTGCTATGCAGTTTAGACTAAAAACAGCACACCTCTAACTTAGCTGTAAACACAGTGTTACCAATCCCAACAAGGAAAAGCTTGAAAAAACATGGTGTGCATGGTGAAAAGGCATCCCTGTACTTCTAAATTTGCTTTAAAAAGAGAAATATAATCTCCACCAGTACTGCTCAAAAAACTTGTCAGATGAGCAGCAGATTCAAACCCAAACTGTTTTTGCCTACCATTGCACCACCGTGCTGTGCCGTGCGCTCTGGTATGTTGGAGTTGAATCTGATCATGATGAATAGTTATCTAGTCTCCTATCAAATGTAAGCAGATTTTAGTCTTGATAGCTACATACTATACAGGCACCTTTTAGACTTCTAATTAACAGAAAACTGAGAGAAGATCAGTTTGTTGTGGCCAATTGTCACTTACTAAATTTAGACATAAAGTGACTTTTTTTCCTGACAGCGTGACCAGATTTAGCCCCGAAACGAACATCATCATCCATGGATGCTGGGTTCTTGGTGAGATTATTTAGTCTATGATATTTATAGTCTGTGATAAAATTATCATTCTAATTAATTACTCTGATCACAGTGCAATGATTTACTTATTTGTCACTCCATGTGGACCCTAAACCTTAAAGAACTAATGCTTGCCTTTGAACCTGCGGATATTTCCGCTCTGTCTTCTTACCTGATTAAAACCAATAAAAATAAATAAAACTTATTCATCAATATGCCACAGTGACCCTTTAATTTGACATCTCATCAAGTCCTTTAATTGTTATGCTGAGAATACCTAGCTCTACACTAACAACAAGGCACATGAATCCACAATAGGCACTTAGCACAAGCACTTAACTCTTTTCACACACACCAGATGCTAAAAGCTACTCAATATGCATTTGTTTTAATGCACTTCAACCCAGACAGCCTCAATATTATATCATTTATAAGAAAACACATGTACTAAAATATTCCGGACAAATCCTGTCTAATCACCTGTAATTTGTTATTTTACAATCACGATCTCACCCCACAGGTACAGTTAATCCTCCATTTATAGAACTTAGTAATGTCTACTCCTATCCTCTTCCCCTCCCCGATGTCTGACCTTCATTCCACACTCTCCTGGGGGGTCCATTCCTGTCTTTCAATGGTTTTCTGCATGTGTGTGAGTTCCCAGACAAGGCCGGATAAGCTGTGCTCTGTAAGGGCCTAATGTTCACAGCCCTTTGGTCATTGTTTCCATCTCAAACAAACAACGCATTTATTTTTGTTTGGCTTCTATGGTTAATTGAGGGGGGAAAAAAAGCTTAAAAAGTGTCCGGAGTTGTCCTAAATTAAGACATCAAAGAGCCTGATAAATATACAAATGTTCAAGAAAGGCTTTTTTTGATTACTGAACATGGCCAAAAAAGGCTACAAGTAAACATCTTACTCTTCAATGCCACAAGATGGTTTTGCCAAATTAGGTGAAAAAAAGCTTTCAAAAGTTCTGACACAATGAGATGAGACCAAAATAACCAAATATACAGTGACTTGCAAAAGTATTCGCCCCCTTGAACTTTCCACATTTTGTCACATTACAGCCACAAACATGAATCAATTTTATTGGAATTCCACGTGAAAGACCAACACAAAGTGGTGCACACGTGAGAAGTGGAACGAAAATCATACATGATTCCAAACATTTTTTACAAATAAATAACTGCAAAGTGGGGTGTGCGTAATTATTCAGCCCCCTGAGTCAATACTTTGTAGAACCACCTTTTGCTGCAATTACAGCTGCCAGTCTTTTAGGGTATGTCTCTACCAGCTTTGCACATCTACAGACTGAAATCTTGCCCATTCTTCTTTGCAAAACAGCTCCAGCTCAGTCAGATTAGATGGACAGCGTTTGTGAACAGCAGTTTTCAGATCTTGCCACAGATTCTCGATTGGATTTAGATCTGGACTTTGACTGGGCCATTCTAACACATGGATATGTTTTGTTTTAAACCATTCCATTGTTGCCCTGGCTTTATGTTTAGGGTCGTTGTCCTGCTGGAAGGTGAACCTCCGCCCCAGTCTCAAGTCTTTTGCAGACTCCAAGAGGTTTTCTTCCAAGATTGCCCTGTATTTGGCTCCATCCATCTTCCCATCAACTCTGACCAGCTTCCCTGTCCCTGCTGAAGAGAAGCACCCCCAGAGCATGATGCTGCCACCACCATATTTGACAGTGGGGATGGTGTGTTCAGAGTGATGTGCAGTGTTAGTTTTCCGCCACACATAGCGTTTTGCATTTTGGCCAAAAAGTTCCATTTTGGTCTCATCTGACCAGAGCACCTTCTTCCACATGTTTGCTGTGTCCCCCACATGGCTTGTGGCAAACTGCAAACGGGACTTCTTATGGTTTTCTGTTAACAATGGCTTTCTTCTTGCCACTCTTCCATAAAGGCCAACTTTGTGCAGTGCACGACTAATAGTTGTCCTATGGACAGATTCCCCCACCTGAGCTGTAGATCTCTGCAGCTCGTCCAGAGTCACCATGGGCCTCTTGGCTGCATTTCTGATCAGCGCTCTCCTTGTTCGGCCTGTGAGTTTAGGTGGACGGCCTTGTCTTGGTAGGTTTACAGTTGTGCCATACTCCTTCCATTTCTGAATGATCGCTTGAACAGTGCTCCGTGGGATGTTCAAGGCTTGGGAAATCTTTTTGTAGCCTAAGCCTGCTTTAAATTTCTCAATAACTTTATCTCTGACCTGTCTGGTGTCTAAATCCAATCGAGAAACTGTGGCAGATCTGAAAACTGCTGTTCACAAACGCTGTCCATCTAATCTGACTGAGCTGGAGCTGTTTTGCAAAGAAGAATGGGCAAGGATTTCAGTCTCTAGATGTGCAAAGCTGGTAGAGACAACCCTAAAAGACTGGCAGCTGTAATTGCAGCAAAAGGTGGTTCTACAAAGTATTGACTCAGGGGGCTGAATAATTACGCACACCCCACTTTGCAGTTATTTATTTGTAAAAAATGTTTGGAATCATGTATGATTTTCGTTCCACTTCTCACGTGTACACCACTTTGTGTTGGTCTTTCACGTGGAATTCCAATAAAATTGATTCATGTTTGTGGCTGTAATGTGACAAAATGTGGAAAGTTCAAGGGGTCCGAATACTTTTGCAAGCCACTGTAAAATGAATGAATCATTTCTAGATATGTAAATTGTCCAGTTCGTTGTGTGATTTTTGTGGTCTGTTTGTTGTTCAGGAGCAATCTGCACTTTATCGATGTAAAAACTCTGAGTCAGAGCACAGGGGCGGAAAAAGAAAAATCCCACACACATATTAAGCACAAAGCAGCGAGTTTCAGGCAAAGTTGTTCCGGCACAACAACCTGCACCTTTGAGTCTGATCTAACAAGCTGCCTTGAAAACCAGTGCAACACAAGTTATATAAAAGCAGTCTTGTGTTTCAAGTCTGTGTCCAGTCCAGCACTGACGTGGACAGGATCTCTTGTGAATACTAATTTCCTGTGAGAGGCCTCTTTACTCTCTCCCACAGGGCAGAGTCAATCAGAGCGAGCTTAAGGTCTTCTCTGATTGATCTGAGCTTCCCAGAATCTGACATTTTAGGTGTGACAGCGTCTGCCTGGGCTCACACCTCATCCTCCCTTGAGAGTTCTAATGCAGGCCGGGCTTTCAGCTACTCTGAGGATACTCTATGTTACTTGGGTTTGGAAGCAGCTGGTGGATAAATGCACCCCTTCTCACATCACATTCTCCCTAAGGGGTGCAAGACTGCTTCTCCATGGTGATAGCACAGCTATTGTACTCAGTACTTGCGTGTTTACATGCATGTAATTTGCAGTGTTTCCCCTTTCCCCCCCCCCCCCCCATGAAGTGTATTAACCATTACGGTCTGTCCAGAACCCCACCCAGGAAACAAGCTGACAACAGCGAATCATCATCAAGTACATTAAGACACTTAGATTATGATAGCTCACTGTTTTCTACAGCATCTATATAAATTAAAGCATACATGTACAGAACCCAAACATATGTGAAACAAGCTGGAAGGTGAGATGAAGCTGTTTTAGCAGACAGACGACTGTGAGCACTGCTGTCTTGCAAAGGCTTTGTGCTCGGCCACAATCGCAGACTTATTGTGCCCTCAGGAGCTATAAAGCATCAAATAATTGCTCAGCATGCTTACAATAGCTCCTACTTTCCCCTTTCCCTTTAATTAGACTGCTGTTTGACCAAAACGTCTGCCAACAATAGGACTGTAATAACAACTTGCACGGGGGCTGACCCACCCATCAGTTTTGTCTCAGACTCGCACAGCAGCTTTTCTGGCTCTGCAGTGGCAGATGAGCGTGATATAGGAGCTTGTTTCCTGACTCTGCCACTCCAAACCAGAGGGGCAATAGAAACCGAAGGGTGCACAGTGAAAGCCACCTCTTCAAACTGACCATTAATTATGTAGCCCGAAGAGGCCGAGGACAAATTACAACTTGCTGACGCTATACTAAAGAGCCAATTAGTGTTGAGGGATTACCTCTTTGACCTTAGTCCACAGCAGGGAGGAGAGGGACTGCAAAGTGTGTGTGGATGTATTGATGACACTAAACCTCACTAACCTTTATCAGAGCACAACACAAGCATGACAGAGAGACACCTGAATGCTGCGTTTTTTCTGGTCCCTTGGTTCAGTTTTCCATCCTGGAGGTGCACACGGTGTGACATGTTAGTCAGTGTCTCTCAGACACTGGGCCTGTAATCGGGGGCCGAAGCAGCCTGACCTTTCATCAGACGTATGAAGCTCAATGCATCCTATGACAATAAAATTTTCTCTGCCCACCACAGGACTTAATAATAATAATAAATTTTATTTATGAGTGCCTTTCAAGTCACCCAAGGACACTTTACAATAGGATAAAACACTTAGTAAAAAAAAACTTTGTCACGTGGGTTACATGCTATGGTGCAGTTTACTCACCACGGTGGCTATAAGTGATGCCCTATGCAGTATGTAACACCAAAGATGCAGGACATATGCATGCATCCATGAAAGCAGAAATCTCTGTGGGTGCAGTGCCAAGAAGAAGGAAAAGGGAAAATAACAGCGGATCACCCTTTTAGAGAGATCCTCCTTTAAATCCTAATGACTCAACTTAACATCAGAGATAAGATAGTGTTAAACTCATCTGCTTCTCTTTTTTCTCATTTGATCATTGCATAAGAAAAACAAAAGTATTTTTTTCTCATGTAAATCAAAAACTAAAAAAAGATTGGTACAAGTTAACAAATATTGATGAGATGTGCAAACAGGAATTACCTCATGTCTCTACTTTACGGAAGTAGTCGCACTGGTCTCAAAGTAAACATTTTTAAGGCGAACTGCCTAACTAATGGTCCAGTACTAAACCGGATTACAGGCCACGCGCATGTCGCACATGGAGAATATGCAAAGGCACGAAGGGACCACAGCTCTAACCCTATGCCACAGAGTGAAACACACCTAGCAGCCAAATCTTCTTAATGCATTCCTGATACTTGCAAATAATCACAGGGTGTTGCTAAGCCCTCTGTGAGAGCAGATCATAAGATCCCATAGTTAAATCCACACCAGTAGGAATGAGGCTCTATTAAGGGGTATTAATGTTGTACTGAACTGAATTAAGATTTGCAGTTTAGTTTATTGTTCTTCACGAGAATATTTAAGAGGGAAATATTATTCGTGTGACAGCTAAAGACACTTATTACTTGGTACATTGTCTGTACCAAGTAACAAGTGTCTCCCTAGATCAAACTACAGCCATTGAGAGGTAGTGACATTGTTATGTTATCAGTGTGTGGGCGCAGCAGAGAGTAAACTTCCTGAAGACGCAGCCCAGTGGTTTTGTTTCGATTTTTAATCGCCGTGTTAAAAGATTTCCAGGAAACTCCTTTTTTTCCAATGAGCGAGAAAACTGTGGCATCAACGAATGCTACAAGAGAGCATCTTTAAACATGCTCCCCACTGCCCGAAGATGTCAAAACAGTCTAAACAATTTGAGCCGGGCAGCCTGTGTTCAGGAGCAGCATTTTATCAGACAGATTGTCAGTTTTATCTCATTAAGTCAGCTGTTTCCATCACAAGAAGATCTGCTGAGCGTGTTTCACCAACATACGCACCATGAGGTCGTCAAGCACCAGTTCTCATAAGAAAAGAAGAGGCAGTGTGGTGTGGGGTGGGGTTGGGTGGGGGAATCAAAGTTCACTGAGCACCACTGTCCTTGTGAAATAGAACTATTGATCTGACAGCTCATCCAATAATTCACTATTTATCACTGTGACAGCTGGGCTTATTCTTAGCAGTTATTATCACCTGTGCTTTCTCATACTTGGTTAAGCCAGAGTTACGTGCTATTAGACTCACCCCCAAACCCCAGAGACGCACAGTCAGTTACATCTGTAACTGTAATTCCTATCAGAAGGCTGAGAGTGATAAAAGAATTGCTTTGTTGGAGGCTGCAGCCAGTCCCCCTGTATAGCTTTAGCATACTGGCACACAAACACAGTGATTACAGAGGTAAATCTCTAATCCCACTGGGGTTAATAGGCTCCTTAAACTAGGTATTAAGGGAGCGTGTTAGCACTAGGGCTTCCTGGAACCAGTTAAAGCCGCTGGGAGCACAACAACATAAAAATAAAAATAAATGAATGGGCAAGCATAAAAACAGTGCAGGCTGTGAAAATACATACAGGTATAAATCCAGTGTGTCTGTAAGACTGGGTGCTTTGCTTCATTGCTTCCATTACTGCTGTGCCACAGCGATTTCATATCCCCACTGAGATGACAGGAGGAGTAATGTGCCATTACAGTCCGGCACATCACTCATGGCAGGAAAATAAAACAAAAAAAAGAAAAGAAATAGCTACCGAACCTGAGGGCAGACTAACCAATACTGCATACATGTAATATGAAAGGGGGGACGGGGGTGGGGGGGCTGTCATCTCGCCTTTAAATAAAAACCGGACGAGTGAAACACTCAAATGAAACCGTCAGACAAAGATGCAGAGAAGAGCAGGGTGTGAAAGTGAGTGGGGCTCGTCTTGTGTCTGAGAGAGGTCTCCGGCCTGTGATCCCTACCGGATAGCCTTCTGTTTTCTTCTGGCACCACTTCAGTAGAGCATTTCTCTTAGATCCTCCGTACTCCCGCGCCAGTGCAGCCAAGGGGTCCTTTCTTTCCACACTGTCACAAGGGAAACACGAACCACAATCACATAGAGAGATTTTTTGGGTGGAAGGGGGGAGCAAATTTGCAGTAAGTCATCGAGGGGATAAGTAACCATGCAAACTTGAGTGCATATGGTGATCACAGCAAAAGGCTTTGTTCAATTATTTAAGTCCCCCCAAAATTTCTATATAAAAGGTAATTCAAGTGGTCCTGATCTAATAACACACAACTTATTTCTGATTTCTCACATGCATGCTTTCGGAAGCTAAAAACTTCCATTCCTCTTTTTCTTCTTCTTTAGACTCTGGTGTTTTAGTTCAGGAAGGTTACAAAGGTTGGCCATCTTTAAATAACATAAAGGGCTCATAAATATTAACTTTAGAGCTAAAAATGAGCCTGCCTCCATGATCACAGTGTACAATGACCTGCACAACATACCATTATTGAAAAACTAGATCCATTTCAGTCCTGAAAAATTTGAATAAACCCTTTTTAAAAAAACAAAAACAAACTCTTAATGCTCTCTTTAAAAATAAAATATAATACTCTCTTATTCCTACATAGCTTTTCCAAATGTTCCCTGTTTGAAAACTCCCTTCTGAATTCCAGGGCTTCGAATTATCATTACAAGACTGAAGCTTCTTTGGTTTGCTTGTGTATTTGTGTTGGAGTTAAGAGTTGGCTCAAGATTACTTTGGCGTGAATCCAGCACCCAGTCTGACTTTAAGTGTTGGGATGTAAACCTTTAGCAAAGTTTTTTTTAGTGGCATCTGTTTTACTTTTCATCCATCAAATATTGGCAAACAGTACACTCAATGCATTTCTCTAAAACCCCCCAAAATTGTCCAACAGATTGGATAAATGCCTATCTGCAGTATTATTCAAAGGGGCTTCTCCCAAGGGTTTGTGCTGGAGCTGAGGCCATGGGAAGACCATGAGACATGGTCATTGCTGTGAGCATAGTAAATATTTCACACGTCATCGCTGCTCTGCTGCTGAATTCATTATTTCTCCGTTTGAGGCACCATAATGCCAGAAGGAGCAAGATGCTATCCAAACATATATTGCAGTGCGGAGAGTATCTGCATTTATCATCAGTGATACAGCAGCTTTATCATGAGCCTTTAAAATACCAAATATGGAAGGAGACAGCCCCCTAATCTCCTCTTCCAGAAAGTCTACAACTCCTTCACACACATTTACATTAATAATGTCAAGAGTGAATAGATGGTAAGAAAAGATAGACTGCACTAGGGAAAAGGAAGGCCAATTATCTGTGTGGAAAATTTATTCTTGGTAGCACAAACAATACTGTAAAAATAAGGCTGTGTGCAAAGTGCAGAGAGCTGAACAGTCATGACAGCAGACAAGGATGTGGAGAGGCTGGACTGACAGGTTTCTGAGTTTCAACATAAACAATGAGTGCTGTTTATTAATGTCAACTGTATGCTGACTGAAGCTAAGGGTGTTGTCCAGTGTGCTGGCCAAGTATTTCGCCTCTGTCAGTGCGCCCCAGGGTGGCTGTGGCTACAATGTAGCTTGCCATCACCAGTGTGTGAATGTGTGTGTGAATGGCTGGATAACTGGTTGTGTAAAGCGCTTTGGGGTCCTTAGGGACTAGTAAAAGTGCTAAACAAATACAGGCCATTTACCATTTATTTCATTGCTTTAACTAACTTTGCTGTTTCGAAGTTGCCACCATTTACATCAGATGCAATCACGAGTGTACACAGACATGAGCTGTCCGTGCATGAAAACGATCACTAGCAAGAAGAGTATAAAAACATGTTTGTTCACCATTTGCCTCTCTTCCCATTCTGATAAGCCAACACTCATCGGTGTCCAATCAGGAACGCTGGACATAAAATTTTGTTAACTGCTTGTGAAGATTTGTCATCACAGCAATGGCCTTCTTTAAAACCAAAATCAGCTTTAAAGCTTCAGTGAGAGATCAACTTATTCACATTTTTGCTTTGTCACAGTATTGGGAAGCATAAACCCAGAACAAATCCAGACATGTAGTTTTCATGTGGTGAAATCATAGTCAAATATGTTAGCTCCTCCTAAGCTAAAAAAAAAAGAAAAAAAAAAAGAATTTTTTCAGGTATGATTAAATTACCAGCTCCAGTTCAAAGTAGCAGGTTTGTCTCAGAGTGAAGTGCTATTTAAAAATAAATAAACAAACTCACCTGAGCTTGCTGCTTCCTCGGTTGTAGCTGAAGGATGGCGTGCGGCTGCTGAGGGAGGCAGAGGTTTTGATTACAGACTCCAGTGACGGGCTTTTCCTCATAAGGCTGTTAGGTTTCAGGTCTTCCCTGCAGCTCGCCAATTTGTCTGTGGGAATTAAAACAACACACAGGAGAATGAAAAGAAAGTTAGAAATGGAGGGATCAAAATACAAAGTGCATTTGACAAATCACATGTGCAGTTGCAGGGCATGAAAGGCAATGGGACAAATAGAAATTAGTTGTATTCTGCTTTAAGACTTCTAGCGTTCTGCAGTTATGGAAAGTCACATTAACTACTGATGTACCCACTGTGTACAAAATAATACTTGAATTCTAATGAGCAGTAAAATCTAAATAATCTGGATTTACTGCAATAAAACATTTTTTTTAAAAATCCCTTATCCGATTAAAGTCACTGTGTTTTTCAAATGACTCCTCAGAGATGGAGCAAGAAGACCTACTGAATGTAGATGCTGACATTTTAAGAGCCATGCACAAAATTTACAGCATTTGGTTGCCAAGGAGAAAAATCATAAAATTTTCCACCAAACTGGCAGCAGTCGGATGTTTGCATGTCTTTAATACCATTCATTTAGTGCTCATTGAAGACTCATAGTGGACTTTGGCTGTCAGACTGTTGATCTAAAAGCCACCATTTGTTCCTGTGTGACAGTTAAAGGAAGTATGGATATTTGATAGCAAATTTATACCATTACAACATGCCCAAATCCCTTCTGTGTTACATACCATGAGGATGGGAGAATTCTCCGTGATTAATTCTTTTTTCCAGTGTCTTTGATAGTGGCTTTATGTGCGAGTGTCTCTAAAAAGAGAATGAAACAGTCATCTGAAACAGTTCCACTCACAGGAAGTCTGTATTTAAAGGGAATTTTAAAGGGAAACAGGGTGTATACCTGGATGGGGGATACAGCAGCAGCAGGTGCAGTGCGCACAGGGATCCCACTCAGTGGGCTTCTTGAGGAGGAATGCATTTGAACCGTGTGACCTGGCCCATCTGAAACACCAAGTCATGTAACCATTGAGTTCAAAAGTGCTCTGTAAAGCCTGCATTTATAGAAGCAAAGAATAACCTTTTTCAAAGATTAAACAAATGTCACAGCCCACTGTCCACTTTTTTTTTTTAAAACAGTTTTAAACAGTTGGACTCCTAGTCTTCTTTTCATTTTTGATATTTGAGAAATTAATAGTATATTTTACTCAGTTTTGGTACATTTCCCCCAACAATTTATTTTGAAGTTTAGCTTGTTTCATAGAAAAAAGAAAAAGAAAAAAAGAATAGCCTTGGTTGAAAGATTAAATAAAACCAGTAAAACTGTCCTAATGTATGCAGCTCTACATAATGTTCATGTCAAGCTGCTTAATAAATGAAACAAGAGGCACCATCTCCATAATGCATGACTAAAGTTCCTAAATGAAAATGCCTCCTATCAGTAGAAGATATATCCAGCATGTCATTTTTGATTTTACTGAGACACACAAGGAAACCCTCCGACCTGTCTGAGGCCAGCTTAGCCAGGACCGTCCAGCCCAATCGCACAAGTTGCAGAGAAAAGCCACATATTCATAGACCTCTCAGCAGCTGTTCTGCTCTACAGTTACACTGCGTAATGGGATGCCCTGAAAGTGTGTGTCTGTGTGCTGGGGTGCTCGTGCTCACTTTGTCCAACAGTATCAAAGGACTTAATGAGGGATTTGACAGTAGCTCCAGGCTCTGTGTTGGAATCTCCGCTGGCGTCGGCGGGCGTGGCTGGGATCATGGAGATGCCGCACCAGTGACGGCCGTTATCCGAGTCAGACACTCTCACCTCTTCACCTTGGGACCTGGCAGACACAATGAACAGGATTGCTGTGTGGACACACAGGTAGCACAAACACTAGAGGGAGGAGAAACGGCAAATTGTGACCTGGTGAATTTCAAAACCCTGAATTTAGAACTTATCTTATGAGATAACCCATTGACCAGTGAGAAAGGGGAGACTGCACGTTTGAAAAAAAATAGGGTGTTTGCTCAGTGTATCAACAAGATCATGTGATCAGCTTGAACTGAAGAACTGTCAATAACTGATGACTAGCTGGAGACAAAAAGAGTTTGGAAAACCTTAATGTGAGCAGTAGAGACGCTTTCTGCCGTTGTACCTGGTGAACATTGGACCAAAGGCTACAGCGTGAGGGTCTGCAGCCTCTTTACAGACAAGAGGAGACAGAAATGACAAACAAGTTCTTAACTCACTTTCAAAAAAAAAAAAAAGTAGACTGTCAGAGAAAGACGACTGCAGTTATACTGGTGTCATTTAATTTATTCATTTGCCTGATGAACAGCAGTCAGACATAATAATACACGTCTAAGTTCACAAGCATAAAACCAGTCACGAGTCTTTCTAGGCAGAATAAATTAACAGGACATTCATGAATTGTTCATTGAAAGAAAATGATCCATCACATTGTTAGTAGCTCATCTTTCTTTAGAAGGTCGGGTTTCTTGAGTGAATCCAAATGCTTACATTTTGAGCACCAGTACCTTTACCTTGGGATTAAAATATGGCTTTTAAAAATTGTAACCTGAGATCCTGCAACCGTATGACCGTATACTACCACAGTATGCAATATTCTATTGAAGTTTTTGTTGAACAATGAAATAAACCTTTCAAAATTATATCACAGTACTTGAGTGACACATTAAGAAGGATGTTAAAGAAATCTCAGAGTCCCATTATAACATGATTTTTTTTTTTTTTAGAGTAACCTCAGAGGCTCAGATAAAAAGTGTGTGTTTAATTCTACATCATCTTATGCAGCTAAAAAGTTAAATTAAAGAAAATGAGTTCAGCTCATAATTTAAAAGTGGTTTCTTGTGTGAAATAAAACAATCATTTTAGGAACATGTAACACAGTCTTCTTGGTCTAAGGGTTAAAATGGCATGTTTCAGTAGAGCAAAAAGTGGCTTGGAGGAACAGCTGTTTGCGTTTGTGGCAGTTCCAATGTTGGCAGTATAATATTAAGAAGACATTTAGAAGAAATATCGCAATCATTAAAAACAGGCAAATAGAAACAGTGCAGAGGATACCTGTGTGCTGAGATGACAGAGATTTAAAGTTATTATGTGTTCTACAGTGCCATCAAATGGCTAAATAGGAAACTGCATTTTAGACCAATCAGAGGAATCAAGAGTCAAGTAAACAAGTGACAACAATCTGACTAATATAGAGCTAGTAAGCAGAATAATATTAGGTCCAGAACTATATACTGTATGAATATCACTGGACTTTTGTTCTGTTTTGTTGCTTTGGCCTTGCGATGTGTATTTTCTGATGTTATGAGTTTGTCTTTGTTCTGGCAGTGTTTGGGAAACACAAGTCTCTGAGCTTTGCTACTCTCTGAACATTTACCCATATTTTCATACCGCGACCAGTTTTTTTCAGTGTTCTTGCTGTAACACTTCATCTGTTCAACTTTCTGAAAGGCACAAAAGCAGCTTCACACATTATTATAAACAAACAAACAAAAAATATAAGTCTCTCACTCCTGGAATCTCAAACACAAGAGAATCACAAAAATAAAGGGTACATTCATTGAGAAACAAAAATACAGTATTTTTAAAAGGTCATGAAGACATGAAGAGAGATAGAAGCCGGTCTGTGTCACAAGAATTCGTCTGTGGTTACAGAGGTCACAGTGGCTTACAATGAAACTATTTTACCACATTACATGTTTAATGTCATATTAAGTGCAACAATAACACTGTCTTCACGTGGTGCTGAGGTGAGAGACGCTTCTTTAGTGCCCTTCTACTGCCGTCTTGGTCTCAAAAGTGGCCCCGGAACTTATTCTGGAGAGAAAAGAAGAAAGGACATGAACTGCAGTGTAACAGCTAATGTTTACACAATGACCTTGTTTTCTTCTCAGCATTATTATTTTCAAAGCCAGACCTGTGGGTGCTTGCAGACTTCTAAAATCTCTGCTCCATGCATACCTCAAAGGATTAATAAAGTCACTCAGAATCAAATTTCAATAAAATCACCCTGTGATGAAATGTATCTGCAGCAGATGATGCATTGCATGAGTTTAATCCAGTCATGCCGTGCAGACCATCCTGCTATACAACCAAAAAACAATTAAGAGTGTTATTCATTTAAAGGACAGCAGGTGGCACCAGATACATCTACTCGAACCAAAGGTTGAAAAAAAAGAAAAGAAATCAGGCAAAGCAAACCAAAAAGGGCATGATACCCCTGAGGGTGCAGTCAGCCAGCACACAGAAAGACAGACAGAGTCAGACAGGCTGAAGCGGCAACACGAAGCCAAACATAGATAGGAAGGTCAGTGAGCATCAGCAGCACACAGGGCAGGGAGAGGCAGGCTGGCTGAGAGAGCACTGCAGGGCAGGAAACTCACCTGGGCTTTACACAGGGAGGCTTGTCAGAGGGACTTCTTTGATAGAGTCATCACAGGGAACTGCTGGAGGTGGGGAGCGGACGCAGCGTAACAGCTAATCTTGGGGAGAGTTTGCTGATTTAGCCGTGGTCTAAAGCCACTACTATATTCTCAAGTACTGCATGAAATCTGAAGAAAAGACATATCTGGTTTTTAAACCAAATATTACGGTTTCTTAAGTGGTAAAACTACTGGTGAGCAGTTTAATAATTAATAGTAATAAAAAAGTTTTTTTTAATATAAATTAATTATATTAATAAAAATTTGTTTCGCTACCTGAAAGGATTATACCATGGCCAGCCACAAATATAAAGAGAGCGCTGTACAGTCACAAATCTAAGCAGACTTTGCCACAGAAGTATTTGACCTGGCTTGATAATGAAAGAAGACAAGACTGTCAAAAACACTATGGTATATGCACACTAAAACACACTTGTATAATAACACACGATCCAACGCAATGCTCATCAACAACAATGCTGCACTGACATATTCCGATTGCACTATGTGAAGTCTTGAATAGTGTGACAGATTGGTGTGGGACATTTGCTGTAAAAAACTAATCACAGATTCTGCTCTGACCATGAAGCAGATCTGCCACCATTTATTAAAAAAAAATAAAATTTTATATTATTCATATTGTCCTATCAATACTGCTGAAGTTTGCTGCATTTTGAGTGTCAGGAATAAACGTTACCAGAGGGTAAGTGTGGAAGAGGGAGACGGAGAGGGCAGCAGCTTAAAAGGAATAGAATACACAGAGGGAAATACCACAGGAGACGGCTCATTTACCAACAGAGTCTGCCAAATCCCGGGAACCTAGACTCAAAAGCATCAAGGTTTGGATCTTGTGAAACATCATAAACTAAATTGTATCTATACTAAATGTAGATATGTCTAAATAGATTATTGGGTGGTATTCTTATTCATTAAGCATGTATAAAACACAGGTATTAAGAGATATGGCAGGACTCTGGCAGGTATATCATAACTACATTTGTACAGGGAGAAAAGAACTGCAGCCCAATGCTAAAAAAGGGGAAACTGGTGGAGGGAGAGGAACTGAAAAATGTGGGGAAGATAGTACCTGACTCCCTGCAGGGCCTCAAGGTCTGCAGAAAGCTTTGCATTACGATCCTGCTCCTCCTGCAGCTCCCTCCTGAGTGTGCGCAGCTCCTGTTGAGCTTCCACCTTGATATCATTCGCTACGACCACAGCCGTCTGGAGGTCTGCCTGAAAACGACGCCACTCCTCCTTTTCATCCTGAAGGCACAAACATGCAGAATCATATACATGTTATTCATTCTGACAGAAAATGACTCAAAGACATTTGAATTTAGTTGAAATGGAAGAATGACTGGTCCTTATATAAAAGGAAACGAGATATTACATGCATTTTTTATATTCTTGTGAATATTCAATCCACCAATTACTGGAAAAACTAACAACGCATCAGTGAAATTTTGCTTAGTTATTTCAAACTAGAATTGAGTATGAAAATTCACTTCAAGACATAAAAAAAAAGGGAAAAAAATCTGATCTCTGATCTCAACATCAAAAATCAAAAGGTAGACACAACAACTTTTTGGCTTCCTCCCGGGAACAAACACTGGGGAAAAAATAAAATAGGACTTCCCTTACCACTGAGGTAGAAATCAAAAACATCTAAGCACCCAGTTATAACTCTCCTGCAGGCCTGATTCCTCCTTCCCACCTTCTTCTCTTACAGAATGCTCATCAGAGTTAAAATCCTGGCTCCACTCTAATTTTCTTGAGCTCAATGAGGATAAAACTGAAATCCTTATCGGCACTAAATCCAACCCTACTAAAGGCAAATCATTTCACTCTCACTATTGATAACTCCACAGATTTCCCTTCACTTCAGGTTAAGAGCCTTGGTGTCATCTTAGACAGCTCACTATCCACTAAATCTCACATCAATGATCTCACCCGTTCTGCCCATTTCCGTCTACGCAACATTAACCGGTTACGTCCTTCTCTTTCCACCCAGTCTGCGTCCATAGTCCGCGTCTTGTCCACAATCTCGTTACCTCTGGCATTGACTATTGTAATTCTCTCTTGGATGGCCTCCCCCAAAAATCCCTCCATAAGCTTCAACTGGTTCAAAACTCCGGACCAGCACACAAACCTTAACCTTCAGGAACTTCACTGGCTCCCTATGAAATTCCGAATAGTATACAATCTTCTTCTGCTTACCTTCAAGGCCCTTCATAACCTTGATCCTCCCAACCTTTCTGACCTGTTAAGCACTACCTCTTCTGCCTGCTCACTTCGATCTTCTTCTATCCAGCTTGCTGTGCCTTCTTTCTGCCTCTGCACCATGGGAAGCAGAGCTTTCAGTTGCTCTGCTCCCAGGCTGTGGAACTCTCTACCCTCAAATATAAGAAACACTGGTTCTCTCCCCCAGTTTAAATCCCAACTCAAAACCTGTCTTTTCAAATCTGCATATTCACTGTGAACTTACTGTTTATTTTATCATGTGTTTTTTTAAAAAAAATTTTTTAAATTGTTCTTCGTTTTGTCATTGTTCTACTATACGTTTTATTCTATTGTTAAGTGTCCATGGGTGTCTTGAAAGGCGCTTTTATAGAAAAATGTATTGTTATTGTTATTATTTCTTATCATTATCATCGTTATCATTATTATCATCACCATTATTATCATTGTTATTATTATTATTATTATCATTATCATCATCAATATCAATCAAATGTGTACTTTATAGATTTTGGGTTTTTTTGTTTATGTAGTCTCTGCATTACACCAAATTTTGTTTTCTACTAGAACACCGACTTTCCTCAGGATTTGATAAAAATTTCAACAGTTTTAGTATTTTGTAAGACCACCAACAATCAGCAGCCACACAGCACAAGCTGAAGATTACGATAATGATTATCACCACTAGATCCACCAAGTCTTAAACTGCCATACTTGATGTCTCTTTTAAATCTATAAATGTCCATTTTAAAGCGTTGCTGGCTGTAGCTCAGGAGACAGTACAGGTCTGCTAATTGGAAGTTTTCATGAATTTGTGTGAAAGCATGTGAATAAGACATGTTGTAGAAAGTGCACTGAGTGCTCAACTACAGTAGAAATGCTGTACTATACAAGAACCAGTTCATTAAAACTAAACTGATGGAAGAAGCTGCCTGTGTCAGGACCCCATCTGCATATTCTAAAATGCTACTGGAAGAATGTTTAGTGGAAAGAAGACTTATTGGTCTCTTTGGCAAAAAAACAAAAACAAAAACAAAAAAACCACAAGAAAAAACTGAAAACATCACCATGAACTTAATGTGTCACTCCACCAAAAATTTCGTCCTTGTAGGAATTCAAGGACAACTGTAAAAGAATGGCTACGGTTATGTGAACTAAGCTGTAAGTGCATAACTCTGTGACAATTATCACAATAATATGGATGCTTGCATGGCTTACAAATGAAAGAGAAACAACATACTGTAAACGAAAGATGTTATAGATGGTATACACTAAACAAAAGGGCTGTCCTCTGAGCGTGTCACATTACATGCCACATAATTAGAGAGCTACCAAGATGTGAACTTTTAAAACTCAGTACATCAGGTCTGCACACTTCTTACCTTCATTTGTCTACTCATAACTTTCAGTTGCCGCTCTGCTTCAGCCTTCTGCTCCTCCAGCTTTTTGACCAGATCTGCAATGGTAAATTCAAGGTCTTTGAGAACTTCTGCCTAAACACTACCATCGCTGAGGTCTAGCTTACCGTAGGTTTAATAAATAAGCGTTCACTATGAGCAGGACAGTTTTCAGTATTGTGGAGCGCAACCAACTTACAGCTTAACATCTATTATATAAGTAGTAGTGTCTAGCAATAGCAATATCAGACTAAATCCAGAATTTGTAGAAGTCTGTCAAAACACAGTGTGTCCAGCTATATGGAATCAGCCAGCTGCAGTAATGCAAAGTCAATGACAGATGAGTTACAGCATGAACTCACATTGCATGGCACTTTTATACACTCTCAGTTGCTAGTTTATGAGCTTTCATTAATGCAGTCTATTCCAGCGCTCATTCAATAAATCTTACCTTTATGAATCTAAAGCTCAGTGTTTGTTAAAACTGTTTAAAGATGTGATGTTTCACCACTGTGGACACGTTTCTAATATTTTATGAGCATTTATGAGGACTTCAAGTTATGACTCCACAAAACATTAGAGAATAGCAGGGACCTGAACCCCTATTTATATTAACTTACTTTCCATGTCCAGGACAGCCTGGTTGGTGTGACAGTTAACAGCCCTCTGCTGCTCCACCTGGTCCTCCAGCTCAAATATGGTCTCCTTCATCTCCTTCACCTGGTTCTCACCCTGGATTCCCGCTTCCTCCAGGGAAGCCACTTGGTTACATAGCTCCAGTTCTCTCTTTTCAGCCCGCTCCTGAAGCTGCTGACATTTTGCCTCCACCTGTGTACATGTAAACATACAAGAGCTTACAGTGACTTTAAGACATCATTGTGCAAAACAGACATGTGGTTAAGTTGCCTTTGGTTAAAGAAAGAATAATAATGGATTTCACTGTATACATCTCAGGATATTAAATAAAAGGTACTTGCTTCATTTTTTTTTTACCACAACTCCTCAATCGTTGTGATTAATAAAACAAACAACAAAGTTGTGTCTGACATCAATAATTTGGCATTCAGCGAAATGAGTGACATGAAAGATGGCACCAACTCTGACTAGTTCTGACTACATCATGGTGTTTTTTGCTCCACTGAAAGCTTTAGTCAAAGTTCTACTATGATTGCTTCTTTGAGAAATGACTTTGTAAAGTCAGTCTTTGACAGAACAAGATACTAAAACGAGACAGTGATGTAGTCACGCAGGACACCCTCCAACTGACACCACGTGGCTCTAATAGATCAAGATGTTTGTAAGTGAACTTATGGAGTGGTCACACCCTGACACCCACGTGCCTGAGGAGAGTTATGTGACTCTGAGGGTCCACCCTACTGTTGGCACCACAGTCACAGCCCAGTAATGACGACATCACTAAGCTGATGGTGACACATTTCGCTTTGGAACAACAACCGCCTACATGACCCCTAACTCATACTGCCTCAGCGGTTCTCGGATGTGTGGTGTTGTAGGGGAAAACCAAAATGAATACTGAGGAAACATATGAAAATCATTTAAGTGGCATTGAGTTCATGCATTGCAGTGGTTAGGTACTCAGTACCAATTTAACGGTCATGTTCACACCAGTGTGAGAGAAGTTTGTCCTCAGTCACACTCAAGAGAAAAATCACATGGCTTTTCCTTTCAGTCCAATTTTTAATCATTATGATTCAAGACTCTTAATTATGAAAGCAAAACAAATTTATAGCAATAAGAAGTTCTGTACTTCTCAAGTACAATATATGCACAAGATTATAAGATATTGGCTGCTGTGTTTTGCAATTCTATACACAACTTACAGTAAGAGCGGATGAACAAATTGCTGTTTTGGTCACAGCAAGTCATATAATTTACATCACAGGACCACTTTAAAAACAGTCCACAGGATCCATACTAAAACTGTACGGTGGTTGAAATGATCAGCGTTGAATTTTAAAACGTTTATTAAGGAGAACTTGTTATACAACTGCAATTCTTCGGCTTAATAAATCAAAGATAATTAAAAGCACTTGGTTGATTACTTGTATTTTTTTAAAACATCTGTAACATGTTATATAAAGTGAAATTAAATTTGTGAACTGGATCATAGACTGTGCCCAAATTCAGGGGCTACATCCTTCGAAGGACCTGGCCTTCCCGGTTTATGTAGGCTGCGTAGGTTGGAAGGGCAAGGCTGTTAAATTGGACGGTCTAGCCTACGACGTGTGGTTTCTGTTACCTAGCAACCACGACATAAGCAGCTACACCTGTGGTGGATGGCATGTTCGACAGTATACGTGGTTTGTCATATTTTATTTACATTATTACATCTATGTAAGCAGTTTCCTCAGTCTACAAACATGTATGTATGCATCAGATCAGAGTATTCATACACACACACACACACACACACACACACACACACACACACACAATTTGTTTTTATACACTATTATTTTTGTTTAGGAATTAGCATACACCTATTTCTCAGTCAAATTTGTTCATAAGGAAACATCATAAATGAAGTTCTTACTGCTCACATGCCACTCGGTTGCTTCCACTGAGTGTACTAACTACAGAGAGCCAAGATATGAATATGAATAGTTTCCAAAATGTCAAGCATATTTTCTTTATAGTGCATTTATGTGTTTAATCAACTGACCTGGTGAAGGTGCAATAAATATATTATGATTGCCAAGACGGAAAATATGTTATCAATTTTGCCCGTCTCTTACCTTAGACACGGAGGCTTGCACATGCTCAGTCTCAGCCTGCGCCTGAAGCAGCTCCTGTCTTAGTTCTGTCAGCTCCACTCCCAGCTTGTCTCTCTCAGTGTGGGCTGTCTTCAGCAGAGTCTGCAGCTCAGTGTTGTCACTGGCACTTTGCATAGCCTTCAACTCAGTCACTTTTTGCCTCTCAATGTCCACCTGTGCCTTCAACCTGTTGTTTTCCAGTCTCAGACCCTCAGCTGTTGCCCTCTGGTCTTCTGCAGCTTGAGCTGCCTGACCTCCGGCTTCCAGCTCTCTGTCCAACTGGGCTTGCAACCTGTCTAACTCCTCTCTGAGGCAGCGCACCTGGCTCTGGGCCTCCTGGTGCTCCTCCTCCAGGGCCCGCAAGCTGCCCGTTAGTTGCTGCTGGATGTCTACTAGCTTCTCCCGTTCAAAGCGTGAACTCTCTACCAGCTCAGCATACCTCTGCTCCAGTTCGACCAGTCTAGGCCTCTGGCTACCCAGCTCCTCCTCCCTCTGGGCCTGAGCCTGAGCCTGCTCCTGAAGCCGGACAGAGAGCGTTTCATTCTTTTGGGCCAATACCTCCAGACGCTCTCTCTGCTGTTGAAGTGAGGTCTGCAGGAGTCGTTTCTCCTCAACCAGACGCTCGTTCTCAGCTGTCAGCTCCTGCACCACTTGCTGCTGGTCAGCCAGCTCCTGTATTGTTGCCTGCAGTTCCTCCGATGTGCTGTGGTGGCTCTCCTCCATCTTGTGAATCTGTTCGGTTAGGCTCTGCAAGGAGATGTCCTGACCTCTGGCACTGTTAACTGCGCCTGCTTGATCAGTGCTCCCACTGACACCACTGCTTGCTGATTCTGAGCGTGATGGGATCTTCTCAAACTCTGAGGAGTCAGGTGACGGTGACCCCTTGGTGATGTCAGAACTGGAAGATCCAGAGGTTTTGAGTGGGCTGGCAGTAGAGGGGAGACTATGCTGTTGCGGAGCTGAAGAGTCTGAGGACAGGCCATTCACCAGAGGCTTGGAGGAGGTGCTTGTGTTTGTACTACAGATAGAAGATGCCTCCAAGCTAAGCAGCTTCTCCTTCAGTGCCTGATTCTCCTCTCTGAGGGCTGCCAGCTCCCTCTGAAACTTCCCATTCTTCTCCCTCAGCTCTCCAACCAGCACAAGGGCCTCCCCCACCTGTCCTTGCTCGCGATCGGCTGAAGGTTCTTGAGGTGAAACAGAATTGGGTGAGGAGGAAGCAGAAGAGGCTTTACCCTTACAGCGTTGCAACTCCATCCTGAGATTGCTGATCTCTAGGTCTTTAGCCTTTGCCTCAGCAAGAAGCTCCTTCACCTGGCTTTCCAGAAGACTCTTTTCTTGGCCCTCTGCATCTGCACGAGATTTGGCTGAATTACGGGTCTGTCTTGTCATGGTCGAGAGGCTGGAAGTGCTGGCACTGGAAACCAGTCTCTTTGTGGAATTGCTCTTCAGCTGGTCCCTTAGAGAGCTGCGGTCTCTTGTTATGGCAGAGGGCATTTCTCTAGGAGCAGGGATTCCAGACTTCTTGACAGTTTGTGCACCTGAAAAACACACAAAGAAGTATATAATGAAACGGTGTTTAATTATCCAGTGGCAAAACTGATTTATAAGTGTAAACAATTTTTTCCCTTCGCTTTGTCAGCTAAAAGGCCACTTTAACAGACTGTGTTGGGGACCAATTGTTATAAAGACTTAAATGCCAAAACAAATCTAAGCCTCTACATCTGATAGCTGCTAAAATCATAACTATAACCTTCAAACAAAACTGAGTGGCTACATAAGTAGAACCACTGAAAATTTCATAAAACCAATACAAACAATATTATTTACAAGGATCAAACTTGTTAATTGTGTTTAATAGCTAAAGTGGATCAAATACTCATTTAATTTGAAACTGAAAAATACAAAGAAACAAAAGAGTCCACTTGGACTACAAATGTAAATCCTGTGATGATACAGAGTCCAGATTCATAATTTGTGATTCATGCATCAATAAACTTGTTCTTTGTAGTATTATCATGTAGCAGGCTTCACACTGACAAGTGGAGGTTAACAGAATCAACATACCCCCATGCTAGAACCAGGAATTTGTTAACATCATGTGATGACACTAACTGAACAGACAGTGCATCGCATTCATACTTGTATTATTCAGCACATGGTCACTATACCCTATTCACATATTGTTCTCTGTTTGGACAACAGTACATTTGCCTGACACTGTCTGTTGCTCGCTGTAACCATTCATGACTGCAGCAGAGCTTAACTGCATCAATGTGGGTCGCAGCCGCGAGGCCTTTCCAGACCCCTCTCAAATATGAAGAGTATTTACTGATGCCTCGCATGAGTTGTGTGCCGCCTGAAAACGCTGTATTGTTTGTTTTCAGATCATCAGCAAACAGCAAAACGGACACAAGGGGCCTGCTTGTTTCAAAGGATGACAAAGGTCCCCGTGCACGTGGAGCAATCAGGCACAGAACAGTTTAAGCAGAGCACAGACAGAGACAGCACTGTCTCTCTCTCTCTCTCATACATGCAGCTTCATCATCAAGCCCCCAAAGCAAAGGCTAGACAGGCATCCTGTGAGAGGAGACGGATCATCACCCAGAGCAACATGCGCACACACTTCAAGCAAAGACGCATACAAAACGGAAAAAACAAATGGACTCGTTTTGAATGGAAATCCTATACCTCCGTGGGTTTTTTTTAATACTGTGCCATTGATAGGCTCTGTACACAGACTACCACCTCATTCAATTAGGTAGGTAGGCAGAAGCTGCCAACACTGGCACAATTTCTGGGGTACAAAGCTGTTTAAGATTCCTGCAGTGAGAAGCTTTGCTTCGAAAGCAGAGTGGTAAAATCATATCAACTGTGTCAAAGTTTTCAGTGAAAATCCTTAAACAATCAGATTTGAAAGACAATTGTAGACTATGCAAATGAAGAATAGTAGCATGGGCTCTGGACACTGTGTGTTGTCACTCCTTAAAAGATCTGCCACGTGCCTCAAATGAAGGGATGCTACGGCTTTCTTTCCAAGCCCCTTAGATGCTACAGTTTATAAATGCAGAACTTCTTATCCTGTCAGGTGAACTGAGACCCAGATCTTCACAAAGAGCCAAAGAACTGCATCAACATTCACAGTTACATGTCTGCATTTCACAGATGATGAACCCATGACTGACAGAATGAGGACAGAAAGCACTCCTAAAGTCCCATGAAATATGTTAACATAAAATGTTTACTACATTTTACTATGCACTTCTCGAAGCACCATCCACACGTGGGAGGCAAAGAAACACCTACCAACTCATATTCTAATGATGGGTGCTAATAAAGAGGCTAAATAAGTCTATGTGAGAGAGAGTCTGGAGTGATTAAGATCAGGCTATTTCCTTGAGAATGACTGATGCCAAGAATGGGACTGTGGGCCAGCCTTCCATTTGCTGTCCCTTCATCTTCCGTTTTCTTCTTGCTCTTAGTGAATAAAACCCAGATGGAGCACATGAACTCACTCATCTTTAGATCACCCACCTCTTTAACCATGACATCACCACAGCTGCTTCATGTGCACAGAGAAATGACACCAGTCTCAATACCAGCAGTTAGCACATGCAAAAAGAGACACTAAATAGCCACTAGTATACAGAGTCCGGTAGTTACAGAACCAAGCCTTCGATGCAAGGCTCCATATCAGAGGTGCTTTGCACTCCAATGTATCCAAATTCTACCAATTACCATTAATTAAAACCACTTATAGTATGTTTCAGTTAGAAACATTACAGTCAACAAAAGACTGATATTTACATCTGCAATAATTTATATGTGGTGATGGTTTT
This sequence comes from Haplochromis burtoni, assembly GCF_018398535.1. Lineage (NCBI taxonomy): Eukaryota > Metazoa > Chordata > Actinopteri > Cichliformes > Cichlidae > Haplochromis > Haplochromis burtoni. The sequence goes on along the minus strand of NW_024582476.1, from coordinate 1,069,652 downwards.
GTTCCACAAGCTATCTATTCTGCTATGTGGATAAATGGAAATTCAGAGGCAGGGAGAGCAGAAGCAGGACCTCCCCAGGATCCAGGACCTCAGGAAAGTAAGAGCTGGGGTGGCAGTGGTTACAAAGTGGCTTGGAAATACATGCTGATAGAGTTTTAATAGCATGCTCTATATGAAATTGGGTAATTGGATGAGTAGCAGACTACTGATTGGCATTGAGATCAGCTTATTGTCTGGGATTTATGGCAGGTACAGAACAGGTTGAACTTCCTTAAGGTTACTGAGCATTTGGTATTACTGCTGACAGGTGACAGTATTTTTTTTTAAAACATTTACTACTACTACAGTTAGTTTGTTTCCATGACACTAGCTGGAGAAGATTTATTATTTTATACTCAAACTACCATCCTAATTGGCTAAATGTGGAAGGACTCCCTGAGAAGAAAGAGTAAATTAGAATGTGGTCAATGATATAAAATATGATAGCTGAAGAGTTTTTACTGAGACAATATAGTTGACATGGACATGAAAAGGCACTTATAATATTATTTCCTTATAAATAACAGGGGTTTCACAAATGTTGAAGAACCAAGAAAGTAAACAAAAGAACTATTAAAAAAAATTAACCATCACGTTTTCTGAGAGTAAAACATACCACTTAGTTTACAGACTAATGAAAGAAAGAAAGTAGGTGTGTTAACATCACTAATTAGGTCTCCCTCCCATCACTAAATTCACACACCACATTACAGCAATTTGACTGTTCAGTCAAAGCGGTAATATTAACTGAGGGCATGAACTGCAGAGAAAGCACAGCACAGACTTTATAGTTTTCAGGGCACATTAAAAACTTGTACTTCTAATTACTCTATTAATGTGCAAGAACTACATTTACTTTAGGGTCTTCAAAGAATAACATTTCCACTGTGGGTGTGCAAGTGCAAACCTTTCACAAATCAAAGTTAAAGCAGAGATAGTTAGCGGTTATCTTCCCCTTAATTTATTACAGTCTTTGATGTAGGTTGGCTCAGATCCAGAATCTTTTATAGCTACATCTAAGAAGAACTACTAAATTGATGAAAAGGAGTGGAATGGGCAGGTAAATGACATACTGACTGTACCTCTTCTAGAAAGGAATAAATCTGCATGCAGCCAATGAGACCAACTCTTATTAATAGGGAGATAAAACTACTGGGAAAAGCCAGCTTTGAACAAAAAGGAGGGAATCTTTCCCAGAGCACTTTCACTGTTATATTCAGTGTATCGGGAACCGTTTTAGCCCTCTTGTCACAAATATTAACGTGTTGATTATAGCTGCCCTGGAATTTTCATATACAAGCTATACCACCACTGTTTATACAGCAACTACAAAAACAGCATGCATGTTATTGTGGAGACTGCCCACATGAAATAAATGTGTTGTTTACATTAACTAATTATCTAACTGACTCAAACAGAATGACTTCCAGTAGCGCAAACTTTAAAAAAAAGTCATCACATTAATGCAGAGTGCAGGCTTTTTTTTTTGCTAATGAAGATATAAGCTTTCAAATCACAGTAGGAGCCGTGTGGATGGACACAGTCCAGCACTGACCAGTCAACTGCAGCTCGCCTGACAGCCAGCCAGCTAAGAGGTGACAGAGTGCACAGTGAGCAGAATGCACAAAGCCTTCAATTTACAGAGCAGCAGGATCATGGGTGAAGAGTCATGGTGAAATAATGACTGCAGGTGGTCAAGTGTCAGACAGTTGGCACCTGAAATGACGCATTGGCACCGTCACCATAATAAACAAGCTTTGGAAGAGAATCTCTTACTGCCACCCAGCAGTCTTCTCCTCTGGCTTTGAGGAAATGTGATGTGCAGTTTTCCAGTCAGGTGGAAGAAGAAAGGAGAGACGGAAACACAGTCTGTGTGTTTGGACTTCCTGTTGTCCCACTGACAGGACATGAAATAGGTCAACAGGCGCCCTTCAGTCAGATACCAGGACTCAGGCATTCCTTTCTTCTTACCAAAGAGGAAGATAGACAAAACTGAGGCTCCATGACTGCCACACTGACTGAGCAGAGATTAGTGTGGATGCTGAACTGTGTTACAACAGCCAGTCAACCACTAAAAACTATTAAAATTCTTTTTTTAAAACATAAACATGCTTTGGAATATAGCACAAACATCTGTTTCACAACAATTCCTTAAAATTCCTCTTTTTTAAACTTGCTCTCACTACAGTCTAACACCTGTCTTAAAAAGCATTCAAGTACAAAGACAATTTGAATTGTTATCTGCATTTGGGATACCCCCCCAGAAAACAAAACACAACACCTTGTTCATGTTACTTTTACTGTTACTTTGAACACCAATAAATAGATATTTACCTATTTTTTAAAATTATTACTTTGTAACACCAGATTTTAAGAGGTTTTTTTTTTTTTTTTTTACACTAATATCAGAAAATGCTTCTAAGTGGTTGGCGAGCTGCTCTGCCATCAGGTTTATGGCAGTGCAATTGTAAAAAGTAGACTCCATTCAAACTTTTATTACTAGGCTGAAATGAAGGCAATGAACTGCTCATTTACTCATAGACACAGAGCCTCCTGGAAAGCATCAAGCCTCCCTAGTCTCCTCTGTAAGCAGAAGTGCAGAAAAATACCCCATTAATCTAACGCCCTTGGTGTAACCTGCCAGCAGGTGACATGTTAATCAACTCTGCCAGCAACTGACCGGGCAAACCTTCCACCCAGTCTTTGAAGAAGACAAAATGTGTGCCAGACTGAGCTGAGATACTCGTTTCTGCCCAAAAAGTGTACAGCTCTGTGCTTCCTCTGCAACTCAGCAGGGAGGTGCACCGTGAGAGCTGGCAAGCCAAAGAGGGACACTTGGCCTGAGTTCTTTGGCTCCTTTAATCATCTTGATTGAATCGTTGCAACTGGCCTGCATGTGAAGACTTTTAACACAGCGCCCTTATGCTGATCCACTCAGCTTCACATTACTTATAGAGCCAATACCCTACAAAGAAATCCAATAGCACAAGCCATGAGCAGGCCAAGTGAGAGGGAGGATTTCTCTATGCATGGAAAATAGTTTAACACTGGACTCATAGAAGGATCATATGGCATTTTACATGCTAATGAGTTTAAGGGATCAGCCGGTGTGATGGGTAATAGGTTGTCATGAGTATTACTTGATTTAAGCTTCTGATGATTTCCATCTGAGCGTTAGTCCTTTAGAATGACTACTACTGACTTGGGCTGAATTAATCATCTGTGATTTGCTCTCCTGGGGTAATCACAACAAGGCAATAAAGCAACATATCCTGGAATTATTAAGGAAAAAAATAGAAACTGAATTAGCAACTTTACAACTTCTAATCTTAAATTACACAGAGGAACTTTGGCAGTTTCGGCTGGCCAGAATTAAATGGATAATCAAAAGAAAGGAAACTAATTTTATATAATAATGCAATACATCTATGCACAGTTCAGCTTTAATGAACTACTAATGCAAATTCAAAATATGAGCTACCTCTAACCAAGTCTGCTGATTTTCCAGGGGACTGAAAGGACAACAATATTAGCCATGGCTCACAACGCACAATCACTCACAAACTCACCATGTTCTCAGCACCACTGAGGGTACCGAGTGAGTGATCCTTGTTGTTCCATTTTCTAGTATGACCGGACACTAGGGTAGAGATTATTAACAAGATGACACCCAGTACAAAGTGACAGTTGTGTGAGCTTTCTTTGGCCTGTTGTTCTCAAGACAAAAACCGGGCTAACATTGACAGAAAGGCCAGGATTATCATTCCCAGACTGAGGATGAACCACAGCCAGCTGCTGACAGATATACAAACCACATCAAGTCAAGTTTGATTTGGTATGCATTGAACACACAATCACAGGCTTAGTGGCTTGCATGTCAGATCCAGCATTCTTGTAATGGTGTCCATGTCATATATGTATTGTTAGTTGCTCTATCGTAAATTTCGGAGTTTTATAAGCTCAGGGATGAAGGCAAAAAGAACAACAACAAAAAAGTATCAACTTTGATGTCCAGGCTACAGCCTCTGTTACACAAACAGGACATTTAGACAGCACACACGTCCCGTTGCAAACACAAAGTACTACAGCATGGACGGTGTATTTACTGTACCAATTGCCAGCTGCCACGGAAAATGTGACTGGTGTAACTTCCTCATGGTGTCCTGACTATCAGAAGTTGGACAAATGTGCTTCCTCATTGTAAATCCCTGCTCTGCGTCAATTTACTCTGATATGCCATTCACATGGCACGTTATTCCGTGCCCTTCCACATTCTTTGACTTGGAGCGAAAGTCTGAAATGAAACAGAGTAAAGCTGTGTGAATCCTAAAAATTTGAGTCCATGGAGCGTTCTTCTACTTAAATATACGAAAATACATCTTCTGTGTCAGTTCACAAAGACTCACACACAAACATACAAAAAAAATGTGTGAAAACAAGAAAAGAAATTTTCAATACTGAAACAAGTCTATTTATCCACACATACACTGTAGACAGCTAAAGGTAACGACATTTTGATTGGTGTTTTAAGTCATTCCAAATTAAACATAAGAGCCCTGATGTTGCTGTACCACTAATACACTGAGTGTGGACAGAAAGAACAATGTTAGTGTAATGACAACATGCCAACTGCCACATAAATATTAGTCTCCTCTACATTTTTGGCCATGTCCTCACACATTACAGCTACCTCCAAGCATTCCAATCAAAATTCTGCAGAGACCATAAATGTGTGAAATTCCCCATTTTTGACCATATGAAAATCACAACAATCTATTTGACCTCATTACACAAACATGTTTTAACCTTTTTTTAAACAATTCCTGAGCCCCAAACATGTATAATTTATTGAGTTGTAGGCCCGAAAATAGACCCACTGTTATTGGACCATATTTCACAGATGATTCATCAACAGCCGACAGCTCGCTGACCACAGGTTTGGCTGCTCTCCTGGTCAGGAGAGAGGAAGCCTTGTTGCAGTAGTAGCCATCAGTGTGGTTTGCTCGTGATAACGACCCGCTTATCACTGCAGCAGACAGCTCACTCCTTAGACTTCCACTTGAGAGATAACACCATCAATCAAATCAGAACAAGTTCCTCCTGTTCCCACATTTCTTTCCATTCTTCAGGCACCAGAGCGGTTATTCTCTTTTTAAATCCCAGTCTGACAAACCTCATCTGGCCTAACTGTCAGGGTGTATCAGAAAGCTAATGGAGGAATTACAAACTTCACTGTTTTTGTCCATCAACATATTGTTGTTTAGCAGATGGTGACTGGTGACTTTATTAAGGCCTAAGTATCTTTTTTTTCTGTGCATCATTTGCCTTATAGCTCTTGGCATATCTTGATGTCAAGAAAAGGCATAATAAAAATATTTCAATATTTCATTTGTGATAATAGCTCAGTGTGGGTAGTTAATAAAAATAGGCCCTTCAATAGCTAATATAGCTGAAGGAATGTTTAATTTCATAATGTAGGTTCATGTGGGACGCTGGACCAATCATCATCGAGTACATACTGCATTTAGTAACTGCATCGTTTAAGCACTTCTCTTAACTAAAAGAGAATAATTGATTATTACTCCATATTACCAGTTCACTCTAATTCATTTCCACCACGCATACTTCTACACTACCTGTAAAACTGTACTTTGCACCCACATGTTGCTTAGTAAACAGGTAAAATTTTGTGAGATCAAAGGTAACATTAACTTTCTTAGTTCTGCTTTTAAATTCAGTATCAGCAGTCTTTTGTGTATAATGCATTAACTGTGTGCTCCATGCGGTATGTACACTGGAAAGACCTAATCTTGTCAAGCAAGCTGCAGCCTGCAACCACTGCCTTCCAATCTGAGCCTTCTGTGCTTTATCATCCAACAACACATGCCACTGCTATGAAATGATGCAGCTTACGCCCACGACTGATAAAATACTGTATGTGTGTGTGTGTGTGTGTGTGTGTGTGTGAGAGAGAGTGTGTGTCAATGACTTGGGTCTCTGCAGAGCCATGTCTAAACTTGCAAATATAATCACATAAGCAAATAAAGATGTGATTAATGTCTTTGTTTAATATTTTATATTAAGAGGCTCTGCACATAAGATGCTATGCTAATTTTGTTACAGAAATGTTGAAAGCTTAAGATGTGAAATGTCCTGGTTGTCTGAAGATCAGCACAAAGTGCTGCTGAGAGCAGTTCAGAGGGACTGAAATAGGAATCTTACAGTGGCACAATGAACTCGGGGATGTGAGCGTAATGATCTCCTCTGGCAGGTTCCCTCATGCTTACTGTCAGGCAAACCTAACTCGGTACTTGCCCTTCGCATATATACAAATACAGATCTGTGCTGTCTGACTAAATGCAGAAACACACCAGATCCAAAACCACACAGACATAACGTAGAAGAAGAAAGCAGCAACAAACTTGTAACACGCTTAAACAGCTTCTGTAGCTCCAGGCCACATTCAGCCAGCGCTACAGTCAGCACTCATTAATCAGGACTTGTCTGTTAAATGTACTTACATATTGCAAATAGTATTTAGAAAATGTCCATCTTTCTTGGTTTGTTTTTTTTTTTTAACTGAGAAGACAAACGAAACACAAAGATGTGATGCTGAGGCAAACCACGATACAAGAAGCAGACCTGACTCCGTTTCCTCCTGCCTCCCTGCTTGGTTCCCCATGTTGGTCCGCTCCGCCGCTCCCACACTCCACACCAGGGCAGACTAATCCAAGAGTCCGTGGCTGCGGGGGTAGAGGTGTGTGCGCGCGCACGAGTGGTGGGCTTGTTTCTTCTGTTCAGCACCCAAAATCAGCACCACATAGAGAGGACGCAATAAGAGATGTAAAATCCTTCTTATTCTTCCTTCTTTTCTCCTCTCTTTGCCAGGACTATACGAGTCTGTGTGTTTGCATGAGCATGTGTGAGGAGACGGGCTGCTGTCCCATCAATGAGTGAGTGTACGTGAAAGCGTGTGAGTTTGTCCTCCAGGATGGTGACAGTTTGTCACACTGGCAGGCGGGCAGGCAGGCAGGGAGCGTCGTGTGCACCTCATTATAGCACTGATGACTGGAATCAGCTCAGAGGAGGCGTGGCTTCCTCAGCCAGACACAAAACCCCCCGCAGAAACACACACTTTAACACACCTCCTCTCTCTGCTGCCAGTCAGTTTACGCTCACTAGTACCAGCTGAACAATGGAGAGATGATCTGTCCCTCAGTGGAACAAAAAAGGACAAGTATGAGCCAAAGAAGAGGGTGGAGGGAAGTAGGAAGGAAAGAGAAGCAGGAGCAAAGGAAAGGCAACATTTGTAATTTTTGGCAGATGGTGGCAGCTTGTCTTTTCTTTTCAAACTTTCTTCCATGCCTGCTCCCACATACAGATTTATAAAAATATAAAGAAGAGAAAAGTCTTCAAAAATGGGAAAAGGAGATGCGGGTGTGAGGAGTGTGTGTCAGGGGCCACCACAAGCTTTCACTAGCATTTTCCCTACAGTGCACCCAGCAGGGAACAATAGCATGTGCATGTATGTGGGTTCACCTACATGTGTAAAAAGCTGGGAGGGGGTGATGGTCTAGCTTTGGGGTTTGTTCTGTCTTCTCTCATTCACAATATAAGTACAAAACTGTAAAGCAGAATAAAGTATGATCAACTATAGCAGCCTCTTCTTTAGGCTCCTAAATGTTGAATAGATTAGAATATACCTGTGTGTCAAAATAGCCTGTACTCTAATATGTAAGATCTGACTCTGAGACCCCAAAACATCAAATGCACATGGATGTATTTCTTCAAAATTAACATTCATTTTTGCTGCACTATATTTTTTTTTAAGCTACACGTGACACAGATAAGCACTGATATTTTTAGGAGTATGAGAGTCTCTGTTGCATAAGCTGAGAGCTGCTGGATTATTTTCTTTCTGCTCAAAAGAACTGTAGAAATGTACTGATAAGCAGAATAATAATGCAAAGGTCATTTATAGTTGTGCATTTTTAGTTGAATATAGTTTTGAATTAGAAAATATTATTAACAGAGAAGCCATTTAAAAATTCTCTAGTAGCTGCAAGGAAGATCTAGTTTGCTACACGATTCTGCCCACGTCAGCCTGAATATTCAGCCCTTTGATACAACACTGTACGGGTCTTTTCATATCATATGATTGTTGCATAAACTGCTTATACAGCTTCCTCTTCCTTTCCTAATATTTTCTTCTCTCCTCCTCTTGGAGCAGCACATCCACCTTGGTAAACAAACATGCCTCTAATCCAACTAAGAATGTTCTCCTCACTGCAGGATGTTCATCTCTGCGGGTCCAAGAGACCCCTTTCAAAATTTGGCAAGACCACTGCTCTTTGTCTAGTGTCTTTCGGTGACTCACTGGGGTCACGGGCTTCTACACAGAGGAATTTCAAACTTTGAGCCAAAACTCTGGCCAGCAAACCTAAAAAGCGCAAAATGCATTTAGCCTGAGTTGATCCCAGATACAAGAGCAAAGCTATACCTGCTTAACGTAAGCTTCTTTTCCACTGTATGCAAAATAAATAGAGAACACAATCATACCGTTTTATGATCATTATGGGAGACAAAAGGAAGAGATAAACAGTAATGCTACTTTTTTTAATACTCTCTGTAGATACGGTAAGCATATACAGTCCTGTGAAAAAGTATCAGCCTCATGTCTTATGTTTTATGCATATTTCTCACACAGATCATCATCAGATCATGTTCAGATATTAGACAAGGTTAACCTGTGTAAATACCAAATTTGATTTTTGGATAATAATTTCATTTATTAGGGGGCAAAAACTATTCAAAGCTACCCAGTCCTGTGTGAAAAAAGTATTTACTGCATTTCTTAAATCACAAATTAATTATAAATAAACACACTTTTATTTATAAAAGTTAAATTCACACCTGATTACTGAAAACTAGTTTAATCAAAGAATCCCCTAAATAGAACCTGTCTGACAAAGTGAAGCAGGGCAAAAGATCTCAAAAAGCAACACATCTTGCTACAAACGAAAGAAAAGGAAACAAAGTCACTGACATGTATCAATATGGAAATGAAGTGAACCACAGTGAGATCCATCTACATCCATCCACAAATGGAGAAACTGTGGAACAGTGATGAACTTTCCTTGGAGTGACTGCACTACCAAAATTACATCAAGGGCACATGTCATACATATTGCCTTGAAGAAAAAAACAAAAACAGCAATTCATGTAAAACTAACACTAAATATTATAAAAAGAACATACCAACAGTCAAACATGGTGGTGGTAGTGTGATGGTCTGGGGATGCCTCACTGCTTCAGGACATGGATGACTTGTTATAATAGATGGAATCTATAATTCTGTATATAATTAGAATTGCAGGGTTATAATTCTCTCTATAACCCTGATGGAGAGTGTCCAGTCATCAGTTTGTGCCCTGAAGCTTGGGTTATGTGGCAGGACAATCTGAAACACATCAGCACGTCCACCTCTGCATGGCTAACCCCCCCGGAAAATTACGATTTTTGGAACGACTTGGTCAAATGTTGCTTCTGCATGAGTTTGCACAGGGCATTCATGTTAAAAAAAACAAAAAACAAACAAAAATTTAAAAAAACCGCTGCACAACAAGAAGGGTGGAACAAAATTCCTCCACATTGACATGAATGACTCACTGGAAGTTATCACAAATACTTGATTTGCAGGTCTTGCTGATAAGAGTAGCACAACCAGTTTTTAGGTATAGGAGCCAATTACTTTTTCACATAGGGGCAGGCAGATTTAGATAGCTTTTTCCTTCATTGAATGAAATCATCATAGGAGATTTCTTATATAAATAAATTGATTTGAGCCATGTAAACACTGAATTATATTGTAAAGGTGCAAAACTGTGTCATCATATCATATTATTGCCATATTCATATCATATCTTGCCTTTTGTATTTCAGGTTATCTTTGTGTATCATTAATTACGGCTTGATGATCCGAAACATGTAAGTGTGACAAATATAAAAATAAAAAACCCACTAAAGAATCAGGAAGAGTGCAAATACTTTTTCACTGCACTGTATGTCTCACGGCTTTTCATTGTGCGACTGTTTGCTATGGCTGACTGCTTATGCTGAATGAGGTGTCTCAGTGGACTGTAACACGTTTGATTAATTTATCTGACATATACTGTATGAGGAGTTCTAGGACCATACCAGTTTTCCTCCTGCCTGACGCAAGCAGACAGGGCCCTGCTGGGACCATGTGCTATAGCTGAGTGTGGTGTCTGGGTTGTGCATAGTAAAATTTACAGACAGTATGGGGTCCATAGTACCTGAAGCACACCTCTGTCTCCTGGCTCTGCAGATCATTGACCCTTAACCATTATCTGACATCTTCTTTTTCTTCAGACAGTGAATTCAGGCACTATTAGAAAACTGACACAAGCTATAAACTCATTAATAGAAAACAAAGTCAAACTCTATCAGGTTTAGCCAGCCAACCTCAACTCCATCACTGTATTACAGGCAAGTTCACAAAGAAGACACTGGATGTTAATGAATAACTATAGTATTCACACTAATAATGAAAACTTGTCTCTTGTAAATGATCTGCCTCCACCTAAAGAGTATTCCTCGACTAGTGCTGATCATCACACCAATAACCTTTGCATAGCCCACCTATAAAAATACCCTCCCTCTATGAGAAAGCTTGTCAGTATAGTCTCCTGAGTTACACTGGGAAAGCACTGCACTGACATGTCATTAGGAGAATTGCAGAAGAAACACAAAACACATTAAGGTGTCTGTACTTAAAAATGTCCCGCTCTCAAAAACTCCTCATGTTGGTTGGAGTCGTTAACCTTGATGTAAAAAGCAACACAGCCTACAAAATCTACACAAAGGGAGTAAGAATGAGATACGATCCGATATGAGATCAAATACGGCAATAATATGACATGATGACAAAGTCTTGCACTTTTACAATACAATTCAGCTCAAATCAATTTATATAAAAAAATCTCCTATGATATTGGCTGGCACATTATCGCAGGTGTAACACATGATGACAATTAGATATATTAGATAAAAATGTATAAGAAAGCATCATATATGCATGTACTACGATTACAGCTACAGTACATCTCAAACCTATTTATACAACAAACTTATATTACATTGTTATATTAATAAGAGATAACATCTTATGACAGTCATTGCTACTTATAAAGTCAGTGTTGCTCACTCTCTCTCACTGGTATAACCACTAAACATCACATGACATGAAAACATGTGATCAATAAAGGATAAATTAAGGTGGATAAATCCAGGAGTAAAGCAATGTGAATTTTGTCTAATAATAATATTAATATTACGAAATATCATAATAAATATTAGATTACGATAATCGGATATTTAAAAAAAACAAACAAAAAACCCTAACTAAACAAGAACTCTGATCACATCAGTGACCAGAGTGAACACATCGGCTGCACAGATGTGAAAGAAAGCTATGATCCTTAGATGCTCCCATTTATAAAGTTATGCATTTTCAGTCCCGAACATGCTTGTTATTTATAGAGCAGGGCAGCTTCATCTCCCCTGTTCTTGCTCACTCCACAGGGACTCCTCTGAGTGAAAGCTTTACTGAATTATTGATTAGGAGTTTTAAATAAGTCATCAGGATGAGGCTGGGTTTTAACCCGTTGTCTAACAGCATGGCACAGTTGGTAAAGTGCCAGAGGGGATAAGGGGATAGACTCCATTAGCAAAAATAACAGTTTTGATTCATTACTATGACATGCTGTGAGGGTGGGCCACAGCCTGCATGGGACAGACAAAGGTGGGTTAAGACTGGCAGTCAGAGGAGCTTTTTTTAAGAGACTGCTGTGAGTGTGCCTCTGCCCCATGACTCCATATTTTTCCCCATTACATCTTCCCTACTCAGTATGACTCCATTCTCTCTAATCTTATGAAGTAATGCAGTGTTTCAAGCAGCTCCAGAGTGATGCATAATTTGCAATACAAACCCAATAACTAAGCAGATAATAACTACACAGAGATGATATTTTTTTTCAAAGATTATAATAAAACAGTTTAAATCTATTCAGTTCTATGGAAAGAAATATCACAGATCAGTTTCTAAAAAAGACTGTAGACTGTTGCATGAAGGTGAATTTGCTCCCTAATTAGCGCAAGAATTATGTTGTTTATCTTCCAAAAGTGTGCACGATATCACATCTGACCCACTTCTCATGAATCTCCAAAAATAACAAATTATGCATTAGTTCTTATTCAACAATAATATTCTTTACTGACTTTTGCAAAAAAAATATGAGGTTACCATATGGGACAAACGACTGTGCACTGCTTAATCGTTTCCAAAATCCACGTGCGTGTTTTCCTTTTTTTTCTTTTCTTCTTTTTTTTTTTTTTAAAGGAAACTGAAACCTGCCTGAAACCACAGGCACAAAATATAGGTGAGAAAAGACTCAATTTACTGTTTGACGCATGTGATGACAGTTCTGCTGCAATGTGCCTTAGAGCCCAGTAAGCCTTGATAGCTTGATGGCTTCATGTCAGTACGTAATGTCACTTATTCGCTAGGGAGCAGCTCATGTGCTTATAACCCACATGAAAGCTGACGGTATCACTAAGGCAAGCCTGATGACACATTACAGCATCAAAGTCAACATTTTTATCCCAAAATGTCACAATGCAAATGTTGAATATTTCACTTCTCTGCACACTCAAAAAGTAAATCTTCTTCAAGTAGATATTTACTCTCCTTCCACATCAATAAATGCAAACATCCAAGACATTTCTGAGCATTACATCACAAACGGTTTGAAAGGCCACAAAGCATCACCCCAATCTATATTCAAACCCCCCACTGTGAGACTATTTTGGAATTCTGATTTAGTATTGGAAGCAGCAAGCTAAATGATAATTGCCGAAAGCTGTATTCAGGGCTGACCCTCGCTGCTATTTCATGTGTCACATTTCATTCTCAGCATGCTCAATGGCTTTGCTTTTTTGACACGTTTGACACATCCACTTGTGCATCTTCATATGTCTTGACGTGCTCCGCCTCACTGCAGGTGCAGAACAACACAGATGGCCTGAAGGGAATCATACAGCAAAAACAACTACACACAAGGTCAGAATATGCCTGTTAGCCTGGGGTTCTTTTAAGAAGTTAATCTCAACTCAGTGAAAGCAGAGTTCATATTTTGATGAAATCTATTTGAAGAGACGAACATATTTGGGGATTTGGGCACATAAAAAAATGAAGATGATAAAATCTTTCAGATGTTTTCATTTCTGCACATGAACTAGACATCAGTTAAGATCAGCAACTTGGCTGAAAAACAATCTAAGTGATCTTTGTGTTACACAAAAAGATTATATTTTCGCTGATATAAAACACAGTCTTACCCTCCTGACAACCAGCCAATTCATTTATGTCCTTTGTAATGGACACTTGTTTTTGCTCTTATTTTTGACTTATTCGAACTACCCTACCAAGTCCTGGTTTACTAAATAGAGGACATCCTGGGCTTTCCACTGATATCTCATCTGTTTTTTGGGTGGCCTCCTTTAGCTCCAAAGAAATCACAAAAAAAAAAGTTCAATGGGAACATTCTTTTTTTTCCTTGGTTCTCATTTGAATATGACAGCATCACAACCATATTTTAAAGAGGTTTTCCTCTACGGTATATCTCTGTATTCAAATGGAATTGGATACTAGAAATTTCCAAGCAAAACTAGGTCAAAGCAAGTTTGTAATGAATTTATCATGAATAGCATAAATTGGGCATCTGTTCTTGTCCTTGGGTGTGAAAATGCTTTGAAAAAGCAAACTTTGGTTAATTAGAGCTCAATCCGGTGAAAGCTGATCATGGTCTAATTGTGTATGAAAGAACTGAGAGCCTCACTTGGCTGTGGTTTCTGAGCTCCTCGGGAGTCTTTTGTCAAATAGAATTCAATTATCTGCGCTTCTGCACAAGAGCCCTTTGAAGAAGAAATTCACCAGAGCACAGCATCCACACACTGTGTGGATGGGCTGCCATAAACAAACACAGCTTTCTCCCACACTAAGGGTATGCACAACATTAATTACTGCAAACAAATCCCTGTCATTATCACCCATCATATTTGTTCTACATGTAATATGCATTTTGCCATCATGTAGCTGTTCTGTTTAATAGCCAATGCAAAGTTTAATATCACCACACAAGGTCATGGATAACAAGATACTTGCATTTGAATTTACTAAAGGTAAAAAGTACTACACTGAGCCACCATATGCTCCCCAATTAGCATTGATCATTTAGTCAACACCATCTTAGCGCTAAAACTAAACCTTACATTCAACCTAGACATCTTTCAGTCTGGGCAGAATGTCCTATTTCAAACATTCAAATGTTCATTATATAGCTACTGCTGACCCTGTGCATTCTGTTATTGAATAGCCAAAATTTAAATCACAAATTTACAAATTTGTAATTTTTCCTCTCTATTTCATCCAAATACTTATCAATAAAATCTAAATTTTATGTAGTGGAATTTCTCACGAACCCCTAACACTTCTCAGCAGCTCTTACAATTATGCTCTTGTTTACACACCATATTTATTAAAAGCAGTGTTGTTGTACAAACCGGATTGCATAAAAGTTGGGACACTAAACAAATTGTGAATAAAAACTGAATGCAATGATGTGGAGATGGCAAATGTCAATATTTTATTCAGAATAGAACGTAGATGACAGATCAAAAGTTTAATCCGAGAAAATGTATCATTTCAAAGGAAAAATATGTTGATTCAAAATTACACGGTGTCAACAAATCCCAAAAAAGTTGGGACAAGTAGCAATAAGAGGCTGGAAAAAGTAAATTTGAGCATAACGAAGAGCTGGAAGACCAATTAACACTAATTAGGTTAATTGGCAACATGATTGGGTATAAAAAGAGCTTCTCAGAGTGGCAGTGTCTCTCAGAAGCCAAGATGGGTAGAGGATCACCAATTCCCACAATGTTGCGCAGAAAGATAGTGGAGCAATATCAGAAAGGTGTTACCCAGCGAAAAATTGCAAAGACTTTGCAGTTATCATCATCAACTGTGCATAACATCATCCAAAGATTCAGAGAATCTGGAACAATCTCTGTGCGTAAGGGTCAAGGGCGTAAACCCATACTGGATGCCCGTGATCTCCGGGCCCTTAAACGACACTGCACCACAAACAGGAATGCTACTGTAAAGGAAATCACAGAATGGGCTCAGGAATACTTCCAGAAACCATTGTCAGTGAACACAATCCACCGTGCCATCCGCCGTTGCCAGCTGAAACTCTACAGTGCAAAGAAGAAGCCATTTCTAAGCAAGATCCACAAGCTCAGGCGTTTTCACTGGGCCAGGGATCATTTAAAATGGAGTGTGGCAAAATGGAAGACTGTTCTGTGGTCAGACGAGTCACGATTCGAAGTTCTTTTTGGAAATGTGGGACGCCATGTCATCCGGACCAAAGAGGACAAGGACAACCCAAGTTGTTATCAACGCTCAGTTCAGAAGCCTGCATCTCTGATGGTATGGGTTGCATGAGTGCGTGTGGCATGGGCAGCTTGCATGTCTGGAAAGGCACCATCAATGCAGAAAAATATATTCAGGTTCTAGAACAACATATGCTCCCATCCAGACGTCATCTCTTTCAGGGAAGACCCTGCATTTTTCAACAAGATAATGCCAGACGACATTCTGCATCAATCACAACATCATGGCTGCGTAGGAGAAGGATCCGGGTACTGAAATGGCCAGTCTGCAGTCCAGATCTTTCACCTATAGAGAACATTTGGCGCATCATAAAGAGGAAGGTGCGACAAAGAAGGCCCAAGACGATTGAACAGTT
The DNA here is from genome assembly GCF_018398535.1 of Haplochromis burtoni. Classification (NCBI taxonomy): domain Eukaryota; kingdom Metazoa; phylum Chordata; class Actinopteri; order Cichliformes; family Cichlidae; genus Haplochromis; species Haplochromis burtoni. The sequence goes on along the minus strand of NW_024582476.1, from coordinate 1,053,726 downwards.
AGAGGCCTGTATTAGACAAGAATGGGAGAGCATTCCTATTTCTAAACTTGAGAAACTGGTCTCCTCGGTCCCCAGACGTCTGTTGAGTGTTGTAAGAAGAAGGGGAGATGCCACACAGTGGTGAAAATGGCCTTGTCCCAACTTTTTTGGGATTTGTTGACACCATGACATTTTGAATCACCATATTTTTCCCTTAAAATGATAAATTTTCTCAGTTTCAACTTTTGTTCCGTGATTTATGTTCTATTCTGAATAAAATATTGACATTTGCCATCTCCACACCGTTGCATTCAGTTTTTATTCACAATTTGTTTAGTGTCCCAACTTTTTTGGAATCCGGTTTGTAGCTGGAAAAATAAGACAATAGCAACACGTCTGACTGAGTATTTGTCTCAAACAGACTTATTATAGTTTTGTATTTTCTAATTAGTTTGTATTTTTATTTCATTTTGACTTTTCCTTTTTCAGTTCAGTTTCAGTTAGTTTACAGAGTGGATTTTGTTTCAGTTTAGTTTTTATTGTTTGAAAATGTTTAATTTTATTTTAGCTTTTATTACCCATATGGAAAAGATATATATAAATCTTATAAAGTTTTTATCTGTCTTGTATGAAACTTGTATGAAAAGCATACAAGAGTGAAAACACATATAAGATCCCTTGAAAAATTATATAATGAAACTTGTATGTTTTGTATACTTACTAAAAACATGTATGATTTTCTCATGAAAGTGGCCACTTTCATGTTTTTACTATTTCTTTTCCATATGGGTAGTTCCAGTGTCAGTTTTAGTCTTTTTAATTATTGTATGCAGTAACCCACAGTTTTGTAGACATCCAAAATCTGAAGAAGCATATCCACCAATGTCTCATCAGGCAAGATGTAATAAATTTTGTTTTTACCAGACTAACAAAAACTTAAACTAAGGATATATTTTCTCTACCGAGGGCCAGCGCACAAAGTGTGCAAAGGCCCAATTGGAATTGCTCTGTTTATTCTTTTTTGTAATGCAAGTTTGTTTTCAAATTTCACAAATTGTTTCAGTTAGTTTAAATTTTTCTCAAACATCTATTTTTTTTACTAAAATGTTTTTCATATCACAGTTTACAGTCTTAGTTTTGAGTTTCATTTTGTTAACTATAATAGCCTTTGTCCAAGTGCGTCTAAACATGTGATAGCCGTAGACAGAAAGCTAAATGACACTTGATGTAATCTAACATAATTTTGCCAACTGTAGAAATGTTTGCTTTGATCCATAAAAAAATTTGGATACTTATTAATTAAAAACAGATAAATAAATGAAATTTTGTGAACAACAAAGAGATCTTAATCCTCACTAACTGTGTAAAATGAAGACATTTCATAGGAAATGTCATGCATTCATTATGGTAATTGCTTCTTGGATTTACAGTTTCTGTCAATCTGCTGGTTGTATCAGCTCTCCTCTGACTCTGGTCTTCAGATTTGGGGAAATGAGGTCTGCCACAAGAACAGTGGATATTAGCTCAAGGAACTTAAGTCATCTTTTGCTAATGAAAATGCAAACAAACAGAAAAACAAACAAACACAAAACTCTACAACTAACAAACACTATGTTGAAGTTAATGTTAATTACACTTTTGCATTTTTAAAGTTTCACTATTTTTTATCATTTGCCCAAAGAGATTAAAAATAAATACAAGGACATTAACATATAAACAGCTAAATATACTGTTTATTCCAGTCCCACTTCAGATTTGGTATTATCAATCCACATAGTTATATTAGTATCCCCCCCATCACTCAACCTTGACCTCTCCTCAAACCCAATTTCATCCAAAACATATCCTGCTGTTCAATTTGCTGAGCAGATATGAGAAGAGACAGGCCATGAATCTGTCCAGTATCTAATTTTTGGACCAAAAGCTTGAGAGTCTCAGTACTTAGCCACCTGCACCTCACTAGTACCAACAAATTATGAAAAAAAATATAGATACAGAAAATAAATGAATAAAAAGGGTAAGAAATAAAAAGAAGCATTTGTGAAGCTGCCAGTTCCCACCAGTAACTGGGAACCCACAACAGACAACTTTAGTGATGAAATGTGGCCCTCTAGTGGCTGCAAATAGTTAGCTCTTCAACTCTGACACAAAATATGCACTCTATGAATAAGAGTGCATATTTAATTAATATGTACTCTTAATTATAATAATTTATGAAGACATGCATCCTTTTCCTTTCATATTTTATACTGGGTCTTTTTTTCTCCTAAGGAAAGTTTCTAAAACTAGTTGTTGAAAGTGTCCCACCTGACAAGCTGCGAGGGCGGGCCTCAGCGAGATCTGAAATGGCTCCTGTAGTCACAGTCTTCTTCATCCGGGAACCGGAGGCAGTAGCTCCTGGTGGAGGCTTTGTCAAGGCATCATCACTGCTGGCTCTTTTCAGCTAAAAACACATCTGTGCTTAGTAAAAGTCATGCAAGTCTAATAAAGTTCTTCTTAATCTTTTGGACATGCTTTTATTTAAACCAACATTAGCAAGGTTAATCTGTGTATCACTGCACCTGTGACTTACCTTGCTAAGGCGCTGATCTGAGGCCAACGTGTTGGAGGATCTGGAGGTCTTCATGGCTGAGGAGGTGGTGGAGACAGAGGACGTTGAGGGGGCCTGCCTTACTCGTTCCTGGAGTCCAGGCTTGGGCAGCCCCACTTTGGTGGCGCCCGCTTTCATCATGGCTAGGTGTCAGCGGACTACACCTGAAAAAAGTCCAGACAAAAGTGGAAGTTATTCATTATGGTAAAACGATAATGAATAATAGATAATAGCATTAGTCTAAGTATGTAGGATCTGCAGTAGGTGGGCAGATTTTCCCAACAGATGGTCAGGGCAGACTTGGTCAAGGCTGCTTTGTTTTAACCGCTGAGCTCTACTCCATCTCCCAGAGGCAGCAGTGAAATATGAACACGACTTGCCCTTTAATAGAAAAAGCAACTGAACAAAAAACACAACTCTGAGAGCATGATATGACACCGCCTGAAGCCGCTTATGCTTTTAGAAATCTTTACAGTCATTGTTATTGTGATTATTATTTTTATTTATATAGTTTATATATTTTTGTTATCATCATACTGTGTTCATCTTTATTTTTCATGTTCATGTTTGCATCTTTCCTCCGTTTGTTTCTTTATTATGCTTTATTTAACTGATCTTAATTTACAATTATGTTTATCAAACACTAAACTTTAAAAGAATATTCGTAGAGTTCTGCTAAATACGCTAACACATACTCATTGGCTTTACTGTATGTGGATAGATCATGCCTACTGGTGCCCCCCCCCATCATTGTGAGCCAGGAAAGACCCTGGATAATGTTTCCCTCCAGTACATATAAAAGGAAACCCTGAAAAATAGGCAGCACATTCTCCTCAGGTTATAAGATGACTATAATGGATTAGCACTGACATGTGGTATTTATTACTGTTCCAAAAAATACTAGCCAGGAGGTGCCTATGCAGCGAGCTTAAGTTATTTTAGCAGAAACACTATTGAGCCACTTCCTGTAGGAGGGAGGAGAAAGAACACAGTCTCTTATCTGATTTGTTCATACCAGCAGCACTGACCAAGACTCCACTTCATCTCCACACCAGTAGAAGTTACATATGCAGTGTGAAAATGGCAGAAGTGGCTGTATAAGAAATATGGTAAAAATAGGCCTTTTGCATATACAGGATATACTGAGATACGGTGTACTGATTTTGGATGTTCATGATAAACATGGCCAGTGTTTGAAGTAATGAAACACACGAAATACCTGTGAGCCAACAAACAAACAAACTACAGGCATCAGACGTCTCTAAGCATCATGTCTAAGACACTTTTTGTTTTCCACTCTTGGATCATTACATTATCAAAAAGAGAGAATAACTCGTATACAATCTCAGAAGACACATAGCAACTCAAAACCATGAAATGTTCAACTGCACCAAGGCTCGGTACAAGTTAATAAACTCATGCAAAGCTACTTGAGTAAAGTCCTGGGATAAAAATATGAAGCTGGAAAAGACACACACACAACAGGCTCCCTTTAAAAGCAGCACAATAATATAATATGATGTGGTCAGGGTGACTGTTAAAGGTTTGCATTTGATGTGGGTAATGTGCTCATCTGAGCAGCTAAAGGAAATGGAGGTCAGAGTGCAAAGACAGAGCATACTGGTAAAAAGGTTCGGTAGCTCCCAAAGGGTTGGCTGACTTATTGATTGTGGTTGTGTGGTAACTTGATTCTCTGAGAAGCAGAGGACTCTTGATGAGAATAGTACTCTCTAGTCACTTAAGCCTGTACAACCATGACTTCCCAACAGGAAGGCCACCTTTTCCCCCCCCTCCAGTCACAACTATTTATACATTTTGTACTGCAGTGACTGAACTGCTGCATGTGTAGCAATTTAGAGCAGGACAAACGATGCTGCAGTAACGAGTAGTTGGCACATACTTAAGATAATTTCACACTGTAAGTACACTTTTAGGTGCTTAGGTACTGGTTAACAGCACAATATATTCAGTTGCTTTATTGACTGTATCAGAGCATGTGTTTTCCTGCTGGCCCATCATATGATACTTCGGGCCTCTCTAGGCAATATCCCATGACTAGCTCCTGCCTAGCCTAGCAGTCTACCACTTCAGCCGTGCTGTCTCACCTCCCCTCAGACACAGATTACATAGCTATGGCACCATTCTCTACAGAGCACAAGCTGTGCCTGTTTCTCAACCTGCCCTGAACACTTTGTAGGCTAAATGAGGAAGTGAGATACATTTGAGGATGTTTCAATCCAGGATGTATAATCGTGTTCCCTGTTATTCGTTTTTGTATTTTTTTTTATTTTTTGGAGGGGGAGGGGGGGTGATTACTACTAAGAGAGAGTAAAAGCTCTAGGCAAGCATTTTGAAAAGATAATAAATATATATGAAAGGATAAGTGTCTAAACTTTAACACTGATACATTTTGTTTCCACTTTCCTCAACCACTGCAGAAGTCTGCATATACAGTATGACCTTTCCATATTTCCTCTGCAGAGACAGGATTCTCAGGGGCCAGAGTCCTGTCCCACTTATCTTACAACGACCCAGTTGTGAAAACTAAAAGTCTTTGAGAGACAGCCAGAACTAACTTTAAACTTGAACTAAAAACTAAGACAGTGAGTATCTCCCTGTAAACAGCACATTAGCCAAGAAAGATGACAGTCATTTAATGGTTTTATTACACTGCAGCTTGCTGAGTCTAATGAGACACATATGCTGGATGATGACATTATGACTTCTTCATGATTGGTAAAAAACTAAATATGGAATCTGCTCTAAAAAACAGCCATTTTTGAAAGGCAAATATAATTTGCAGTCACCACAGCAGTAAGTAATGGGTTGTCATCTGCCTTAATTATATTGCTTCCAAACTTGGCAAGATGATATAAAGGCTGAATATGGAACGGAGAGGAGGAGGAGGAGTTTCTCCAAATTTCTGACAGTTGCTTCTAGACTGTGCTGCTAGAAGGAGATAAGAGGAAAGCAACTGACAGCAGTCATCAGTCTGGGCCTGGATAAAACAATCACATACACATCATGTGATCTGATAGAACTTCAGGAAAGAGGACAATGTGCTACCATTACAAAACCAAGAGAAGCACTGAAATCAGACCAAGATGAATTATATGAAAAGTCAACAAATTCAACCACACATCTTAATTTGAGGTTTGACAACTAACTTCCTGCATGCTTCCATTTCACTTAATCTCATAATTTAATCTTAATCTACTGCATACAAATTCAATAATCTAGTTTACTTTTGTTAGCTACATTATTAAATACAATCCCGAATGAAAGGAATTCATTTTACAAATATGTAACTTTGCCTGCTCAGCTTGCCATGACTACAAATAGTCTCCAATCATAGAGAAAAATCCACGCTAATGGATCTTTGCTCATTCTCTGCCCCTAAATACAGACTCTGAAAAAGTACAGGACAAGCAAACTGCTCTCCACTTCAAATATTTAGTGCATGTAGAATATAAATGAACTACTGCATCAATAACTCTCAGTGCATAAGAATGAAGATCCTGTCTATTCATTTTAAGCAAACCTTAATGAAAAAATGAAAACATAGGTTGAAACTGCAGGTCCTACAAAGGAGTGGCTGCAAAACTTGTTGCCTTCTTGTGATAAGACTCTGTTGCACAGAGTAAAGTCTGGTGTGACTGGATGCCACTGATACAAAGTTCTTTTTGCAGAGTTAAGCTAACGTATGTCTTTACCTCCAGACCATGGGCACTGACAAGACTGCTTCACTGACCAGCAGAAGCAGCAGCATGAATGATTCAAGAAATGATCAAATATAATGCTTCAAACCGCAATGGACACATAAGAAACAGAAAATAAGTTACTAGGTTAAATGTCACTCTGAATCATCACATCCTCTTGACTTCTTTCCTGTCTGGCTCTGTGGTTAGCAAAAAGGCTTGAGCTAAATAATATACAATAAGGATAACATATGGCATCCTCTGTTAGCCACTGTTTTTAAAACTTCCCTTCCAACAGATCATGGTGGTGAATTTACTGGGTTTAAACTATTCTATAGTCACCAATCTTATATTAAATTCAAAGTAAAATCATAGGAAGCGCTAAAAGAAGCGAGTAATGAAACAGTAATGGCAGATTGTTGACAAAACAAAAGACACAGCAGTTCACTTACGTTTTTGGTGCTGGGCGCTGTCCTATAGTCTACCTTGTGCCTGAGTTCCTTGCAGCAAAAATGAACAAAATATTTCTCTGTCGTTATGCTCTAAAGAGGCTGCGGGGGGAAATGCAGGGCCAGGAGCAATGGCTTTCACCTCCATACAGCAGTCAGGATGAGGAAGTACTGCAAGTTGCCAACTGCTGTGCTATGTGTGCTGTTGCCGCTTTCACTCTCTCATACAAAAGCAAATAAAGGAACTGTCTCAGCCATGGGCAAGTTGTTCTCCTCTCAGTTTTTCCAGACAGCATGAAAGGGGGAAAAAAAAAATCTGGGATAGGCTGGAAAATGTACAACATTCAGATTTATTTAACCTGAAACTGTATGTTGTGAAAGAGAACATCAGTAGGTTTTTTTTGTTTGGTTTTTTTAAAAAAAACAAAAAAACAAAAAAACAACATGCTACTGGAAATAGATTCTGGAAACAGATTTATGATACTGTTGTGCACAGTTTATTTCTAAGTTATCTGTAGGCTTTATACACATAAATAATGGCCACTGACACTGACAAAGCCAATCTTTGTCTCAGAAACACACCAAAATATGAGGGCGGCTGATTTGTGGAGGGGTCAGCATTTTATGCTCTCCCATACTGATGTAATTTGGATCCCACAATGTACAGCATGCCAAGGCCGTGGAGCATGTGGGCAGAGTGTACGGCACTCTGGGCTGGGCTGGAACAGGCTCCAGTTTGTGGCAAGTGGCAAACTGAGGAACTTGGTCTGACCACACCCTTATGCCACCACAAAACCTGCCTTTTAAAAAGGGGGATTCAGAGAGTGTAGTAACAGTTGAGTTAGATGCTCAACATTTTTTTTTTTTTTTTAAAAAGGCACGCAGTTTCACACTCAGATTCCAAGTGTGATTGATACACATCTGACAAAAACATGCTTTCGACGACATGGATTCTGATACTACCATTGTCACTCCCTACATCATAAATTACAGCCTTCTAGTGTCACAACGCCACATTATTCCCATGATTATTCACCATGGGTGGTGACCTGTGTCATTCTTGGACCTAACTACCTAACCATGACCATACGACGGTCTTTTTAAATCCTATATTTTGATGCTGCAAACAGAGTTAACTTCTTTTCTTCAATATTCATCAGATGACTGTAAAGGTTCTAATTAGCAATGGTAACCATGTTTTCTATCAACATCTATTCTTAATGGATTGCTGTAACACTGAGCATTGCAATACACTAAGTCATGAATCAATCTCTCTTTATTCCAAATTACACAGGAATGCAGAATACTTTATAATAAAATGAATCCCCAAAGGACAGACGTAATTAGGCAACCCAATGTATTCCAAATCCAGCAAGTCGTAGACAAGTTTAATTTAGTTGCTAAGAGCGATTGCTTTTACTTTAAAGGCAAATGTTCTCCATTTCCAGTTTGCATTGCCTTACTTAAGTTTACATACAGCTCAGAGAGTAGATAGCAAATGTTCGTAGACAACTTTGTGCGTTTCATGCAAACTACAAGAAACTTTTCTAGTGTCTCAAGCAATGACAAGGATCTGGCCCCTCCACTAAATTTCCTGGACTTTTGAAACCCCTAGCCTCCAAGCAGGGACTTTTTAGAAGTAGAAAAATACCCAGGACTTAATTTAAACATTAGTTTCCACAGTGGAAACAAAGCTTTCATGCTCCCAGGGGAAAGTTCCTGCAGTGGTAAAGTGGGAAGATTGTTTACTGTCTTTTTCTTCTTCCCATACATACCTTGTCATCAGCTTCTCCTTTTTATCTACAACTGAGAATATTTTCCAAGACAGTGCTGCTTACATGGAGTAAACAAGAAAATAAACTGTGAAGGTGAAAATAAGGAGGCCTATGACTAATTATGATGACTATTTTTTCAGCCATACAACAGCTGCCTTGCACATCAGGACGTTCCTATGAATTTCTGACCAAAATAAGCTTCCTTGCCATCTGCATAAAATTAAAACCAAACATTAGAAAGGTTAAATATGCAAGCAGGAAGTTGCAGACCCCTGGAGTATGAAACATGTCAAACATTAATAAATAATGATGGTACATAAAACCATGTGGCTGGTTGCTCAGTGGGTGACACGTCTGTCAGGGGAATTCCTGTCATCATATAATACAAGAGGCCAGGCAGACAGACTTCTGAATAACACAGTTCTCTCATAAAACTAAATGCAGGCACACAATACAGTAAACACCAAATGCTTGTCCTCCTCTTCCTTTTCCACCTTCTGTGTAGAGGAAAAAGCACTGAGTCAGAATCTCCACGAAGACACAACACTGTCACATGGGATGTAAAAACAAATACAAGATGTTCAATGATTCAGTCGAGCATGTCTAAAAATACAGCATTTTCCATCATCACTTGGCATTTGAAAATTGAAACTGCTCACAAAATTAGCCTAAGGCAAATAGTCTGAGAATTACAGGATTACACAATCAACATAAAATTAACTTAGACTAACATGAAAAAGGAATATTAGTAACAGTCCAAACAAACTTGACTATGGCTAGATCCCAGTTTCAAGATGTGGAAGCTAGCTTAGAAAATAACAAAGTAGCTTAACACAATGAAAAAGTTACAAATGTCAGTGTTGTCAAATCTCTGAAATAGACATTTCTAAGAAGAATGAGGTGTGATTTCATTATGTATATAATACTATACTGTTGAGGGGCAGGCAGTCTGGTTTTTCATTTTATTGGGGGAAATAACATTAGACTGTTTTTGATAAAGCCTTTATGTTTAACCTTCTTGGTAATACTGTATCTGAGAATCTGATCCAAACCACACCAGCGCCAAGATTCATGGATTATATTAGCAGTTGCTAGTCACTACTGATGTAGCAACTGGTGAAACCTAATATAGCAATGATGACGTCTATCATTGGAAGCTACTTGGATGCTAATCATAGTGGAGAAAGAGCACTGTAACTAAGCTTCTTACAAATGAAAGCAGAGATTATCTGTGTGTCACTGCTGCTGCTGATATTAGTGATATCTCATTACCATAACAGCAGCTGAACAAATTGCCATCTGCATTACAGCTAATAAACAGATAGCTTTTTTTTTTTTTAAAGCATACAACACTCCCAAATTAAAAGCTATTTTACTTATATTGTATTAAGTAATACAAAGTTGCTAGCGGAGTTGACAATACACATCCAGGAAATTTTCACCTCCCACCCATGCAAAAATTGATTCATTTTGTCTGACCACCCTAGCATATCCAAAGCATCTGTGTGGCACCTGGATGTTGCAAAGCGAAGTGCAAAGTCATTATATGGGCTAAAGTGAAACAGGAAGTGAGTGGGATTAGCTCGTATCCCACGCTGCGAGATAGTCTTTGTTCTCCCCCTGTGTTCCCCCTTTAGAGGAAAGAGATGTGAAACTAGGATGCAAAAAGCTGTATTAGAGGGTTTCCGGCAAAGTTTTACACAACATACTAGAGTAAATGTGACATTTTTGTACTTTGAGCGACTTGTAAGAACCGAGTGTAGCAAAATCATGATGTAAAAAAAAACACAAAACACTAAAATTAGCACAGCTGTACAAATATAAACAGAGTAAAAGCTAAAACCATACTGGAGTGAATGTAGGAGACTTAACCTACAGCTTGAAATAGTTTCATATACAACAAGAAACTCCACTACCCTTACAGTATTATACCGCACCGATGCTCAACTAAAACCCAGAAAAACTACTTCTCACCATCTGGATATTAAATAAACTAAAGATTATAGCTGATGTTGAATCATCACTTTTTTAGTTCAGTACAAGATGGGAAGAAAGTAGAGCTAGTCAGCAAAATGCTGTGTCGACAATTTCCTTTGATCTGGACCCAGATCAATATACCGCTTGCCTGGTCTGTTTACAACATGGCCTCCCAAACTAATCACTTTTTGAATATATGCTCATATTGAGACGCCCAGTTCCCAATGTTTATGTCTGATACAGTATTCACACACTGAAAATATGCCACTGTATTTAAATTAGGATAAGCTCCAATATTTGGTCTTCACTTGTGTACTTACTAACTTTTCAAGTACATGTTGTTTATTGTCATCTCTCTCATAATCAGAGTCCACAGTAAAATGACATGACTTTAAATGTATATGATACTACATGAAACAGTAAACATGCAGAGCAAAAAAAATAAATAAATTAAAAAAAAAAAGGAAAAGGACTAAAAATAAAGCTTGTTCCCATTTCATAAATAAATAAATACAACTACATAATAGTTATGGTATCAGAACAACTAATTAGAAAATTACAACAGTCATCAAAGCAATCATTAGAAAACTGTTGACTTTCCAAATCTATTCAGCTCAGCTATCTGAACCATGGTTTGGTACATACCATGTTATTTTAAGCGGTGGAGGGGGGGAGAAGTAAACTCCATTAATCTGATGGATTTCCATTTAACTCTCTTCATAGCTCCACCAAACCTTTTAGCATAAACACCGAGCACATGGTTGGTGTTTATGCTAAACACCAAGCACATGCTTAATTAACTTATCATCCCAGCAAACACAGAGTCATTATCTCCTCAGTGAAAACTGGTCATGATAACGGTAAAAACTGTGTTACTGACGGATAAATGTTTATTTCAACATCCAACACTGGTCCAGTGAGACCATCTTTTACAAAGCAACAAACAACAGTGATATTAATGCATGAAAAAATTAAATGTACATATTCTTGTTTTTCTTAACCCAAGCACATTTGCTTGACAGCTAATTCTATCAATAAACACTTGTAAGAAGGCAGCACACAAGATTTTTTGTACATAAGCACGCTAGTATTACAGAGCCTGTTTTTTTTTCAATACAAACACTTTTACCTAGATATATATTCTGTCTTATTTGTTCTACGATTATCTTAAGATGTCTGGTATGGTTTTTAGGGCAAGAGCTCAGGAGCGCAGTTGAGGCACAACATGCTGAGGGAAATCAACAAAAACTTCTGCCATAATTCTGGATAAATTTTTGACCAACGATATCTAGGTAATGTAGAAGTAATACATCCAGAAGACCTTAAGGTTGCGTCTCTGATGTCGGCACAACTTTAATTTTGCAACAACTTTTCAATACTGTGTCACTAAAGTGTCACTAAAAATTGTTGGCCGACAGTTTTTAAACATGGAAATGTTTGCTCAGATTACGTATGCTGCACAAGAATTTCCTAATCATAGATTCTCAACCTAGAAACACACTTAAACAATATTTCATTACATACCATAGTTTTAAAAAAGTACAATTAATATCCTATAAATTAGCTCCAGATGTTAGGCAAGCACTCTGTTGGTAACACAGCACTATTAGCAAGAGCTCAAGAGTACGCTTTGAAATGAAGAGATGCTGTATTGCAAAGCAAGAATTCAGTCTCAGTTTTAGGATGTCAAAAACTTCCATATTACGGTTGTCAACAATCAGGGTAAATCCCCTTAATGCTGCAACTTAAGTTAGCCACCCTCTGAACATACATGTTCATAAATTAATTATATTCTTAATGTTTCCTCTAAGGAAATATAGGTTTATAAAGTTATCCCTTCAAAAACTAGTGTATCAATGTCAGAACAATCACTATACACAGTGAATAACTGAGGTATTCACTGTGCCACATCACAGCAGTTACAGTCATCCATTATTTCCCAAAAACCTGCTCTGTCCTCGATTCGTCAGTGATACAGGAGCATGAGCTGAGCTAGATACAGTCTTCATGAATATTTCATCTGGTCCATCCTCTGTTTCATCTTTCTCAGAGCAAGGCTCCCTCGAGGGGCTAACTTCCTGCTCTGATGGTGTCAAAGTTCTTTTCTAATAAACAGCCAGTCAAAGCCACGTTGCAAAAAACTTCAGCTACTTTTCAGTCTGTCCTGGCTGGCTACATGTACAATGAGTGGGCGGATTCCATAGAAACACTAGCATAGCATCCAAGATGACTGTGAGAGAATAAAAAAAAACAGACCTCAGTAGCTTTCCACAATGGAACACCGTAGTATTAGTACCACTGACTAGAAATTCTGTCCAACCCAAGAGGAGGCTTCCTCTCTGCGCCTTTTGATTTTGCAACAGTACACAGACTTGTTGCATGAGAGCTATTTAATGTGAACAGTGGGTGTGACCATTTTAATTTGTATGGAGACTGAAAGCTATTACAATGGTTCAGACATCTTTCAAATACCAAGCAAACATCATAATGACACTCCCCGTGTATGCATAAACATCACACATGTGAACTGGCCTGTCCTGTCCTCTCCTCAAAATAGCTCAGTAGCTTATTTTATTTGTCCATTCTAGAGCTGGATATTACACTTTTGAAAAGCACAGCTGTTGTTGTCAGGAGGGAGGGCAGGCAAAAAAGCCTGATATTTGTGTAAAGACCATATCTGCGCTTCACCTCAGATCTGGTCCAAATGACCCATTTACAAAAACAGAAGCATTCCTTTGAGGCACTCAGTTAGACTGCGATGCTTGTCAAGAATGCAATCAGTTTCCTGGACAGTAATCAACTAAAAACAGCCAAAAAGAAAAGTATTCTTAGAGTTACCGTCTTTATTGAATGCTCTCAGACAGACATAGTGCAATGGCTTTTAGTCACTAGCGTTTTGATAGATTGAGCATTAGCTTGAGGAGAAGAAAAAAAAAAAAAAAAGCAAGGAGAAAGTTGCTCCTGGGAATAATGTGAAGGCTGGAATCCAACTGTGCCTCTACAAAGAAAAGTTAAAATATCCCAGAATATAACAACTTTCTCAGAAGGCACGCAGACTACCAGAAACAAAGGTTTCTGGTTATTCAACTGATTGAATCCCACTGTAGTACTCGTTTCTGCTCCAATCATCCAATCTCTTCCCTATCTCCTCAATTAAATTCTCCTCTATTGCAGTAAAGGACATGCCACTCCAACTGTACATACAGGCTAGACCTTGCCTCTTGAGGACGAATAAGAACCATTTTGTTCTCAGATGAGTGTGTGCAAGTGTGTCAGGGATAGAAAAGAGCTGACTGACCACACCAGGCTTAGAACTGGCTTTCCATTTTATATTAGCATTGGCACCATATTAGAGTTTTAGAGCTATTCTTGACATAGACAAGAGGGTCAAAACGCATAGCAATAAATTTTAAATGAATGGTTACAAAGAGAGAGCGCTCTGGGAAATGGACCTTAAAAGCACAAACAGTTATTCAAGCTATACTTTAGCTGTATGACAACACAACACCCTGCAGTTCTGACTCAAACTGGAACTATACTCAGACAGATCTGCTCTTATTTAACACTTAATTTGAACTGATACAGACCCTGAGCTTCATTTTCATTTGAATCTTTAAACCTTTCTTAATATAATCAATTTAACTTAAAGCCACATAACACATTGATTTGTTTATTCCCAGTGACGTTACACAAAAATGTATGCAAAGGAAAGTGTTGCCAAGGTGATCGCTTTATGAACAAGCCCACAGTCTAAACATTGACATGCACAGGCTTTAAAAACAACACATACTTTCTATTTTACATGGACATAGACTCTCTCTTCCTCAAGCTACAATGTGTCCACAGAGTTATAGATGAGGCAGATATTCGCATATTTTGAAAAGCTTCCTAACTGGTTCCATCTTTTACAGAATTGTCCCTCCTCACTATTGAATTGACAATATGGTTTAAACTACACCAAGGACCTGCAATACTCACCAATGACCCACACTTGACTTCTGAAACAATGCCAGATGGCTATTCAGTTATTCCCCTTAACCTCTACCCAACATTGCTTTTCTAAATATGCTGCAACTCAACAGCAGAAGGAAAGGGTACAAAATGAATTTGGAAAGCTTCTATCAGTGGTCCTTGAAATGTTTCAACTTTTTTGCAGTCCATCTGATAATCTAAGAATTAGTAGAATTTTTTATGACTCTGAAACAGAACAAAATATGGAAAACTAAATCTTGACTTTAATGTTTTTCACAGCATTGCAATATATTTAGAAATTAAAATTATAGTATCTATTGACAGCCACCAAGCTACCTTTTAGGGGAGCTGGAGGTTTGGACAGTGTACATATGAATTAAGATGAGTTACTGATGTCTTAAGGTTTACACTGAGTCAGCAGTTCTTAATTATCATGGTATGTCATTCCCAATGAAGTAACCTGGCAAAATATCTGTGATGAGGGCTTACCTGATTAAGCATAGCGGACTAAGATCACTGTAATTACTGCCTTTCACTGTTTTTAATCATCAGAACCAGAAAACCCTAGGGATTAATAAAGTATTATGCTTCTGATTACTAAATCAGGAAAAGGTTACTCCAGTGCAGACTCATTTCACACAGCATGTTCATCTGGACGTAGCGTTTTCAGTGGGAGAAACGTTTCGTCACTCATCCAAGTGACTTCTTCAGTCTCAGCTGACTGCACGTTTCCCCAAATCTTATAAACAGTACATTTCGATCGTGGCTCAAGAGTTGGGAGTTCGCCTTGTAATCGGAAGGTTGCCGGTTCGAGCCCCGGCTTGGACAGTCTCGGTCGTTGTGTCCTTGGGCAAAACACTTACCTACTGGTGGTGGTCAGAGGACCCGGTGGCGCCAGTGTCCGGCAGCCTCGCCCCTGTCTGTGTGCCCCAGGGTGGCTGTGGCTACAATGTAGCTTGCCATCACCAGTGTGTGGATGACTGGCTGTGTAAAGCGCATTGGGGTCCTTGAGGACTAGTAAAGCGCTATACAAATACAGGCCATTTACCATTTGCATAATGACTGAAACCAGCAGTCACAGTGGGCTGGGAGGTCAGTTGCGTCATCGTAATTATGCAAATTCCCATGACCATTGATCAACAACCACTGATCAATGGAGAGAATGACCATGAGTACCATTCAAAGAGAGTTGGGGAATGGCTGCAATCACAGCATTGTAAGGGTGAGGGAAGTTTAAAAAAAAAAAAAAAAAAATCAACTGACAAAGAATCACCACTGGAGGCTCTAAAGGGTTCCAAGTACCTCTACGGCAAAGATGGCAATCCTATTAGTTCTGTCTTTTTTCTGGCTTGCACTGATCAGACAACATTAAAACCCCCAGCCCTAATATGCGCCCTCATTGTGAGAGCACACAAGCTCTGACCCATTACAATATGCACATGACCTCTGTGGTGTTTGGCACTGGGATGTTGGCAGCAAATCCTCTTTGTCCTACGAGTTGCCGGGTGGCACTTCTGTGGACTGGACTTCTTCTAGCACATCCCACAGATGATCAATGGGATTGCAAAGTGTGGATAGTGGAGACAGGGTCACTGCTTCAGACTCCTTGTTATGGCCCTCATGCCTAATTCCTGACCAAGTTTTTGACTGTTACAGGGAATGTTAACCACGAGGAGGGCGTGTGCTTGATCTGTTATCATGTTGAAGTGGGTGTATGAGTGAGCGTAATATCCAGGTGAATCCCAGGACCAGAGTTTACCCAGGGATGGATTACACCCACTTCACCTGCAGTTTTAATGCTGTGGCTAATCTGTGTGAATCGCAGATTGAGAAAAGGCAGGAACCAATTTCATCAGTTAATGTTGCGAAATTAACAACCTGATGTATCCACTTTAGAATGAGCTACTGTCTGACTGCCCATCGTGCTGCTGACAAATGATCGATATCCAATAGAGTTTATTTGTGACCTGAACACAGACCAATGAAGTATTTCCCCTTCTTAAATGGTTAACCATGAGAAGCAAAGCCTTATATTGCCTAAAAACAAACCTCATCAGAGCTGGTGCAGTGCTTATGTTTGAACTGGCTTTTCTGTTTGCATACTCAAAAGAGAAAACCGTCATTTGTTCACTTGTCACAGGACTTCAAAGTGAGCCGTGTAATTAAAATATGTATTTGGCTTCTTAATTTTTCCTCTCTTTTCATTACTGAAATGTTCTCTTTTGCTGAAGTTTATCATTCGGGCATGATTATGTTAGATACTCGGCTGGTTTTCTGAAACCCATCTTTTAAGTCTACATTTAAAGGTTACCTGGCGAGAGAAAAATTACACACAGAAGCTTAGTCAGGATAATTTGTCATAATGAAACATTTAAGGATCCACTAAAGTCAAAACCAACAAACGTTTTACAAGTACCTGCAAGAAAATACAAAGACATGTTTGACAGCTTCACACAGAACTAATTGGGAACAACTGGCTGGCTGATGACGTGTAGAAAAACAGCTTGCAGCACACAGAGGCAGTTTTGAAGGTAATTTGCCATTAGCATCAAAATTTACTTAAAGCCTGAGCAACATTAGTAACTTTATCTCTGCATTTTTCATGTTTCTGTCAGGGAGAAGTGTTAGACAAACACTAAAAACCAAAACTAAAATCTAACAGGAAACCAGGACCTGACTGACCTCTCTTTGCAGAGGTTTTAAGACCAACCCGGGGTTACTTTCCACTTTACAAGAGGATAAGCTTATTCCAGTACTAGATATTTAGATATTTATATCAGACACATTGTACACCAACAAAATTAATCAGATCAAAGAAAAGATTTTAAGCGTAATATTCAGACCAGTTTAAAGAAGTTGACCCGTTCTTCCTTAAGGAGGAAACTTACAAAGTGTTACATTACCAGGCATCAACACTATCACCGCGTTAATACCTTTTATTTTAATGTTTATAAAGAAGGCATAAATACTGCTCAAGCAGAATCCTGTTGGACTCGCGATGGTGCAACCTTAGCCAGTAAACTGAAAAATTCAGGATGGACATTTGCAGCTACGGAAAATGGGACATGAAATGCAGCGTTAGTACTGTTAGTCCACTTACTGTTGGCCATCACTGCAGTCATACAGTGCCACGCTCAATTAGCGTGAAAACAACACGTCCTTGGCTCGAGCTATAATTTTATGACAGCCGTTATTATCGTTTGAGGAAAAACGCGTCTGCTCTCACAATGACTAGTCGTTACGTTAAAGGAGCATAGACGTGTACAGTGACTATGCTGGCAATGAGCATGTCACCGTCAGCCACTTCTACGTTGGTGTAACTCGGCGAAACCCGAGCGACTCTCTGTAGCCCATTCTTTAATTTAGACACCGAGAAACAGTAGAGCCTTTACAGTGAAGTTTACAAATTTCACCCCAAACAACGGACGAAAAAAGCAGAAAGGCCACATGCTATGAGAAATAAACAAGTGTTAATTAATCTCACCTGTTCCGTACTGCGGTGGAGCTGCTGTGTTGACAGGATGCTGCCACTGCCGCCTCGCGCACGCATTAAGGTCTAACCACCAGCGGTCTGAGCTCGAGCCGATAGGTGGAGCGCGTGAAGCGAGTTTGGCGCATATGCTTTGGCGCAGTGTTTAAGGGGTTTCTGGGAAATGTGGTCTTTTTTTTAACAGGCCAGAAAAATGATAAGACAGCATGTAAGGAACAGCGTTTTCGCCTTAGGTGTAAACTTATTTAGTCAATTTAATTTGTACTGTACCTTTGTTTGAAGTTTAGTGTGCTTCAAAGTGGTTCACAGATGAGTGACAGGCGAGACAGATAAACTGTAATAAATAAAAAACAATACAATAAAGACAGGAGTATTGAATAAAGAAAATAGACGTCAATAATGAAAAATATATTAATGATAAAATAAACACAAAAATAAAAGTAATTTAGAAGACATTAATATAATAAAACAGAATTAAATGTAAAGTAATCAATAAGATCTAGTATAGTCTTGCGAAATTCTGTTACGTTATTTAATTATTATTTGATACAATAATCCAGTGGAAAGAGTGTAGGTAGACGTACGGTGTTACGTAAAAGCATAAACTCCTCAACCACACTTTAAATACAGGTTGACTTTGCGTCGAATGTGCTAAAATTAACCAAAGTAATCTTTTAGTGAGAAAATAAAATCATTTTAATAAAAAAAAATACGAGAATACACACATTATTTAATCTATCGTGGTTTATTCGTGTTTTTGTGAAGCTAAACACTTTAATTACCGTTATTTCTATCAGCAGACAAATGGGACGAATATGCGCGCGCTCGTCTTTCGACAACATTTACTTGAAGCTCTGTCATTGAGAAACATGGCGGCCTCCACAAGAGCTGCAAACGCTGCTGCTTCCAACCCACAAGGTCCAGCTTCGGTCGGCCCGAGCGTGGACAGCCCGACTCTTCAGTACAGTATGATTCTGGAGCATCTTATCGGTGACAAGAGGCCCGTGAAGGACCTGAACCCCGCCGTGATGGGGGGGCTGCCCGTGCCTCCGAAAAGCGACGAGCAGAAGATGATCGAGAGGGGAATGGAGAGCTGCGCCTTCAAGTCTTTGCTGGCCTGTGTGGGAGGTAAACGGAGACATTGAGAGTGTAACAAACATCACAAGGGTTTGGTGTTTTTGTGCGTGTTTGGCTGCTCGTGCAGAATATTTCGTGTGCTAAGTCACCTCAGATATACGAGGCTATGGGAGCTGTAATGCTATTATACCAACAAACAGCAAATTAATCAGTCATCTGATCAAACCAATCGGTCATCGATATTGTCTTGTTTTAAAATTATGTATTTGTGTTCAGACATAAGAAACGTAAAAGCAACATTTTAGAGCGTTTTGAATAAACAGGTATCAAATAATCAGTTTATAATACAGCCACGATATTGCCCAAATGTAGCCACTCAGCTCAATAGCAGAAAAGATCTGTATATATTACAATTTTAAGAGTCTGATGATGTTTTTGCTCACCACAGGGTTCGTCCTTGGAGGAGCATTCGGTGTTTTCACAGCTGGAATTGATACTAATGTTGGCATCGACCCCAAAGACCCTTTGAGAACTCCAACAGCACGAGAGGTTCTAAAAGACATGGGCCAGAGGGGGATGTCCTATGCCAAGAACTTTGCCATTGTGGGCGCCATGTTCTCCTGTACAGAGTGCATCATAGAATCAGTAGGTCACAGCTTCTTACATCCTCATGTGGGTTCTGACAGACTCATAGTGGACATATAACCTCAGACTGGAGTTCAGAACAAAAGGCAAAAATGAGCAAAGGCGATTCATTTTCAATGTATCCATCAGTCTCTTTAGAATAATAAGGAATGAATGAAATAATGATAACAGTTTGTCAACAAGGGTTTGAGATGTGATGTGAATCCATAACATGGCTTCAAAGAGGAAAAATGCTCAATATGTGGTCAGATTACTAGAGCACCATCAGAATCACTGAAGACATATTATATATGTGGACAGCAAAACATTTTCAGCAAAGTAGTTGCAACTTAAGCTAAGTTTGTAAATGTGCAAATAGTACAGCAAAGGTGGATGCCAGCTATCTCTTATTAGTCACTCCTCTCTCTAAAAATGTAGATGCCAGTATTATATTTGCTTTGCATTTCTTGCTTTTATTCTAACCCTGCAGTACACTGTGGTAATAAGTGTCTTTTTTGTACCTGTTTTTCATTTACAGCACAGAGGCAAATCTGACTGGAAGAATGCTGTGTACAGTGGTTGTGTGACTGGAGGAGCTATTGGCTTTCGCGGTATGTAACTTACTTTATTAACTAATAGTTTGCATTATAGCAAATTTATGCATTTTGTCCACGTGTTTATTTTTCTGTTTTGCAGCTGGTCTGAAGGCTGGTGTTCTGGGATGTGGAGGCTTTGCTGCATTCTCTGCTGCAATTGAATATTACTTGAGGTGAAGCTCTATGGAGTGGCTCGATGGACAAAAACATAAATATTACACATGTGGACCAGAGAAAGAAGAATCTCGCTGTGAGCTTGCTAACCGTGATGTTTCCCTGCACATCAAGGATTGCTGTTAAAGCAGAATTGAAGTGTACTGTTCAAACACGGGGATTTTAAGTGGCACCACAGTAGGCTAAAGAAAACAAACAAACAAACAAAAAGACTTGTCTGTTTTTCCTGTGACTTTCATATTGTGGACAGTTGGAGCAAGGAATGCCAATTTCTCATGGTGAATCTTCAAAGACAGAGCAGAGTGCGTCTGCTTCAGTGGCGTACTGATCAGGTGATCAAAGCTGAACTTGTGTGAACTTCACTCTGGGTCTGTAAAAACTCAGATGAGCAATGCTCTGCCTGTAAAACATTTCTTTGATGTGTAAGTAACTAATCCACACAGGATTATTTATAATAAAAGCATTTTTTAAAATTGTGGATGTACTACTTTTCCTTGATTATTAAAGGACTACAACCCCCAAACTAGTCATTACCTTTGCTTTAATTTTTTCTTTTTTTTTATTATAGCGAAAGTAATCTTCAGGAAAGGTTCTCCAGGCTTCTTGAAGGACATTCAATTCAATTCAATTTTATTTATATTGCGCCAAATCGCAACAACAGTCGCCTCACGGTGCTTTATATTGTACAGTAGATCGTACAATAATGGATACAGAGGAAAACCCAACAATTATATGACCCGCTATGATCAAGCACTTTGGCGACAGTGGAAAGGAAAAACTCAGAAAAGTTTTTCTGGTTTGTTTTTTACCTGAAGATGGTGGTGTTGTAAATTTATTTACTTTATTTATTGTTTAAATATGTTAGCACAGTAGTGATAGGAAGGCCCCAACCTCGCCTTCCTAATGTGGGAGCCAACCAATAGGACCACTCCCTCCATGTCTGCGACTAGTGAGCCCACAATCATCACCATCTAACAAGGTACCAGTGATATTACTTTCCACTTGTATGCACAATCATACTGGGCCACAGGTTGAACAGATATCCACAGGTGGTATTGGGGAAGTCCGGTAAACAGGTCACTGGTGGCAGGAAACTTAAGTCAGTGGGTCAGAAGGGGCCAGCCGAGATTCAGTCTCTGAGCATGTTACATGTAGTACACTGGGGTGGGGTGTAACGCTGATTGTCCGTCAGCAAAATTCCCTGTTTGAAATGTTTTCTGTCTTTCCCATCTTGTTCTTCATGTTCCTTTCATTTTTGCTTCCAGCTGATGCTGATGTAGATGGTGCTGACACACGGTCATCTGGATCTTCATCATTGTCTGAGATGATGTCTGACAATTTGCTGCATGACCTGACTCGTTTGCTGCCTATCTGGTCATCAGTTTCTTCTTTCATCTTTTATTTTTCTGTCATGGTCCTGTGTCATTTGACCCAGCTTTTTGTGTTTATTATTATTATTATTATTATTATTGTTATGATCTTGTGTTCTAGTTCATTCTGATTATGTGTTTGGGTTTAAACTTTTTAGTTTTAAGGGTTTTGGTTCTGTTTAGTTTCTGCCCATGTGTTCCTTCTGTTCTCTGTCTGTTACTGTGTCTCTGAGTCCAGTCTGTGCGTTACCTGTTTTATTTTGAAGGTCTGTGTCTTATGTCAGTGTGTTCAGTTTTGTGCTCTCCCTGTCTCGTCTGTGTAATCAGTGTCAGCCGTGTCTCACAGCTGTTTCCTCTCAGTCCTGTTCACCTCTTGTATTTAGTGTCCGTGTCTTCCCCTGCTCGTCGTTGCATCATCCCTCTTTCTACTCTGTTTGCCCGTTTTCCTGCCTGTTGCTTTCCAAGTTTAGTTAGTTTTCTGTTCAATCTGCAAACTCCCAATAAAGCCAATTGTTTGACTTCACATTTGTCTCTGTGAATCCTGCTCCTGGATTCCTGCCTGCCTTCACACAGCCATGACATTTTCTTTTTTTTCTTTCTGTTATTTATCTTCCTTTCTTTAAGTCTCTGTTTTCCTAATTTTCTGCTTTGCAGTTTTTCACTTTTTTCTTCTTATTTGTTTCCTGGGTTTGTTCCTGCTGCTTTTATTGGATGCAAGCTCCTCAGTAGAAAGAAACACAATGTAGGACACTCGTAGCTTTGGAAGATGGGTGCAACACTGACTGTCCAGCCTAGCTCAAAATTCAGTGTTTAAACATTTTTTTAGCTCTCCTACACCAGCCCTACACCAACATCATTTTGTGCAACACCATCACGGTTTTGTGAGTGGTCTCCTCTATCCATTTTTTGAAAACAGTCTGCTACAATAGACTGGAGGAAACTGGTCGGTACAGCTGTCAAACTTTAGGTGATTGGTTTAAAACTTTTAAAATGTCCTTGAAAATGATTTTAACCGGTGACTTTGAAACTTTTACAGGTGAAGCATTTTCCACAAAGCCTTGAATGAATTATAGTGACAGAAAGAGACCACAAGATGGCGCCATTTTTCACGTAGTAGATACCGCCTGTTGGCTGTTTGTTTACGTTCACACTACTCCATGAATATTGTGCATAAAGTTTAAAGTATTCCTCAGGCTTGGTTTGGTCTTGGAATACGTAGTCTATCATAGATATCAATGACATGCTGTTGGTGAAGCACTCTGTACCTGCAGTTTGTTTTTTCCAAAAATGTAACAAACAAAACAAGGACACACATATTGATGGCTGATCTCAACTCCACTTAACACAGTGACCAACGCAAACTCGGTCACACACTGGCTGAGTTGCACTGACTGACCAAGCTGGTGACCAGCATGAGGAGGAGTACCCAGGCTGTTGTGGCTGTGTAAGGTTCTTCCACATGTTCCACAAAAATTTATAAATAAATTAGGCGAGGGAAAAGATCTACTTACTTTTTCTGTTCTCCAGCCTCAGTAACTTTCACACAGTAAAAACTGCTGTAATATTTACACCTCTGATGAAATGTCATAAGTGTTAGCTTTATTTTGATACCATGATTGTTTACACAGAGTTTGTAATTGCAGAAAAATACTCCAATAAGTTAATGGAAGAAAAATGAAAGCTTAGTCTACTGTTAGCATATTTATTAGGGCATGCCCAGAGGTTCTATCTATGGATAGGAACACAGCTGGAATTTAACATAGTACAATGTACTACTCAAGTACAGATTTACTATATTCATTTGTTTTTACGTTATGCTACTTTCTGCTTCTACTTCAGTGTTGTATGCATATACTTTGGCTCCATCCTATTTATGTTAAAACGTGAGTTACTTATTGTTTTTCACGTATTAAAAAAAAGTTACCAATAACTGTTGCATATGATGCTTTTTCACTGCATATAAAGCTACTCTGCAGCATATAATTCAAATCACAGACAATCCTGCAACATTAAAGTGAAATAACAAATTAAAGGGAAACAGTACACTTTAATAAATCAACAATTGTAATTACATAATATAATCGTGAGTCTGAGTGGAAGCATTCTGCATAATGATAGCACTTTAAGGTTTTAATTTAGGTACTTTAAGTATATTTGTTGCTAAAAACCTTTGCCTAAATAATTGGCACAAATTAGGATTATGACTTTCTTAAGGAAAAGAGTCTACATAGTGTTTCATTAAATGGTAAAACTGTTATTCAATACAAAATGATGTTTAAACTCTTCCAGTATCACCCGCCTACAGCCCCTCATTCTCCTCAGAAACTACAATCCCACAATGCCTTGCACTTTTGGCAGCATTTCTTGTCGACGTGGGAAGGGAGGGATTCGGACGCAAACAAATGTCCATGGGTTTGCTGTCGGGGTACGTTAGAGATAACCGTGAAATGTCAGGTCGGTTTGACAGATAACTTGGCGACATTAGAACCATGTGGCTCAAACCCGAAGAGATTCTGCTGAAAAATGCTTTTAAATTGTGGGTCACCGAGAAGGATAACGAGTATTTCGTGCTGCAGAGGAGACGAGGGTACGGAGAAGGTGGTGGCGGTTTGACAGGTAATGTTCGCGGTTTTGTTGTCATATCGTATTTTCGGGACAGCTGCTGCGGCTTCACAAACCACAAGGAAACACGCAAGTTAATAGCTGGCTAACTCGCGGAGAATTTCCCTAGCTAACTAGATGTCTGCCACTGTTAGGGCGGGTGCTGTTACACAGCCTACTCCTCAACTGAGAGGGGGGGAAAAAGGAAAAGCGTCTTTGCAACAGGTTTGAGCTATGGGTCCAAATTACGTGAGTCAGTTTAGGTACTGAACAGCTGGTTTACGTAGTACGTGTCAGTTCATTGGCCCGTTTGGTTTGTTTGATGTTTCTTATAGCTGAGTGGACGGGGGGGTCTGTACACTACACCGCTGATTTCATTTCCTTGGGGCCTGTATTACAGGCTGTATTCACTTTTTTAAGGGATTGTTGTGTCACCCAACAATTTAGCAACTTATAAAAGCAGAAGTATTCTGCTTGTTGATTTTCCTGGTTTAAAAAGGGCATTTCCACTCTGCTGGTGAGCTGGGTCAGTTTGTGAACAAGTGCACCTGTTTCTCACACAGGCTAGAAATTAAACCTGGGCAATTGTAATGTCACTGCTGTGTCAGCTCCCCAGATAGTAAATGCATCAGCCACTTTGTGGAGAGACCCTGATGCTCACTCGAGTAGTCACAATGTAGCGTTATATATACACAGTGTGTATAAATAATTTCTTTTTCATGCAAACTATACAACATCAAGTTTATCAAGTCCTTAAATTCCTCCCAAGTAAGTTTCCAGTTTAACCCACAAGACCTTCTTTACTAACTTGGAACTCAGAGGAATACTTCTAATACATCCAGCTTTTGTAGATTATCTATTACCATCTACTAGATTGTTAATAATGTTGTCAGTGGCTAGAAATGTACTGATGTCCTAAATTATCAGGGTTAATGATAATAGAGGTTAAATAGTATGGTCCCCCCCCCCCCCTTCTCCAAAGCAAACGGCACTTTACATCTGAAGTATCACCATGCTCTGCGCTGCAAAGTGTGTTTGTTTGATCTGCTGAATGCTTTACTACTTGGCAGTTCATCGTTAGAGCATATTTGGGGGTGTTCAGCAGGGTGGCCTGTCTAATGCTGACGCGATGCATAGGATAGTGGTTTCACTTCGACCTTGTCAATTATTCATGGAGGGCACGTCAGAAAGAAGTTGTAGAGGTAACAGATTTAGCTAATTTTAGGCCTGACGAGGACCTGGGGGATCATGCATTTCCGCTGTCAGTATGCGTTCAACACAGTCTGAGCTGTAGCTATGAACAATGACTGGATAGTCCTGCACAGACTAACTAAAGGCAAATGATTCAGCACACAGTGCTGTTTATGTCATTTTTGATGGGCAAGAAATTATTGAAGGCTTCTATGAGGATTCATGTGTAAATCTGATATTTATCTTTTTTTTTAATACATCATTGTACTTTATGCTACAGGCCTCCTTGTAGGAACCCTGGATACTGTGTTGGACTCCACTTCCAAAGTGGCCCCTTATCGCATTCTGCACCACACGCCAGACTCACAAGTGTACTGGTCAATAGCATGCGGTACGCCCCTCTGCATTTTCATGTCAATATTGCTGTCTGTTCTCTAGTTGTTGCAACATTTCTTCGATTAAGCTGACCTTAGTATTATGTTTTTTCCTCTTAACATTTGGTCAGGTGTCACCAAAGAGGAGATTATTCAGCACTGGGATTGGCTGCAGCAGAACATTATGAGGACGCTCTCTGTTTTTGACTCCAGCGAAGACGTCACCAGCTTTGTACAGGGCAAGATTAGAGTGAGACTTTAGGAAGACCTTTTTTTTTTTTTTAATCCCCAGAAATGTTGATTACTTGCTTTATTATTATATCCATAATATATATAAACAGTCTGCAGTAACCCTGTGTACGTCACATTTTAGGGTCTTATTGCAGAAGAGGGGAAGACATGCTTAGTGCAGGAGGATGATCCCGAGAAGTTTCGAGAAGCCCACTTGAGGTTTGAGAAGTGGTTTGAGCTGCCACCAGAGGAAAAGCTGGTCACATATTACTCATGCAGCTACTGGAAAGGAAAAGTACCCTGCCAGGGCTGGCTCTACCTCAGCACAAACTTCCTGTGCTTCTATTCATACCTTCTGGGAGCTGAGGGTAAGCAATTTCTCTGCCATTCATAGCACGTGCTGCTGCCTGTCTTTAGAAAGTTGATTGGTGGTAATAAAGGGTGTGACAGCTGCTAATTGCTGTCATAGTGGGTTTTTATGGCCTCAGAATCTTTTAGTAGTTCTTTGGTTCCAGGTAATGACAGCTTTTTAGGTTTTAAGAATAATTGTGTTTATTTTTTTCTTTGTTTCCAGCAATTAATTTAACTACTTCATATTTTTTTAATGCTGTGCAGTTAAACTAGTCATCTCCTGGGATGAGCTTTGGAGGCTGGAGAAAACCTCTAATGTCATTCTGACTGAGAGCATCCATGTTTTGGCTCATGGAGAGGATCACTACTTCTCCATGCTGCTGCACCTGAACGAAACGTTCGTTATCATGGAACAGTTGGCTGACTACTCCATCAAACGTCTTTTTGATAAAGAGTCCTTCCAGAGAGAGCCAGCGCTGTCTGACCCGCTGCAGATTACAAAGAGGTAATATTTTGTACGCCGTGCAGTGCAGCTTCACACGATCCTGTTAGTGCCAGATGCAAAGTTAAAGAACCCGAGAAAACAAAGTATGACTTGAGTCAGATAGGGTTTATGTTTGGTGTGACCTG
Organism: Haplochromis burtoni; assembly: GCF_018398535.1. Lineage (NCBI taxonomy): Eukaryota > Metazoa > Chordata > Actinopteri > Cichliformes > Cichlidae > Haplochromis > Haplochromis burtoni. The sequence continues at coordinate 1,026,577 of NW_024582476.1, read as the reverse complement.
CCAGGATTGCCAACCAAGTCACGCCTGAGCTTGCCAGTGCCAGTTCTTTAAAGACAGTTCCAATGTTTGTTTACTTTTTCCCATTGTTTTCATTTGATCCCAGTCGACAAGGCAGTCACGTCCTGTTATTTTATAATAATATTTAAGCAGTGTGGATCATTTTGAAATACATGTAAATGGATGACTGATGTGAATAGAGGCTGGAGGCTGATGAGAAAACCTAAATGTGATGTTTGTGCTCTTCTGTTTCCACAGAGGGCTAGAAGCTAATGCAAAGAGTGAGCAATTCAGGACATTTTTCAGGCTTCCCAAAGAGGAAAACCTGTTAGAGGTGCACGAGAGCTTTTTGTGGGTTCCCTTCAGCCATTTTAACACGCTTGGCAAGATTTGTCTGTCGGAGAACTACCTGTGTTTTGCCAGTCAGGATGGAAGTCAATGCCATGTCATTATTCCAATGCGAGAGGTAAAGTCAAACAAAAAGTGTTTTGTCTTTAAAAAACAAAAAAAACAACAACCTGATGAACAACAGAAAACCTCATATGTGACCGTCTGTCTCCTTATTTCTGTCTTCTAGGTTGTTAACGTTGAGAAACCAGACTCCAGCAGCAGAGCTTTAACGGTGTGCGTGCGCGGCAAGAGGGCGCTGCGTTTCTCTGAGGTGCGGGACTATCAGCGGCTTGCCAATACAATCCGTAGTAGGTGTGGGATTAGTGCCAGCCCACAGCACTCTGCTTCATCAGAGGTAATGTGCTGTGATTGTTTCATTTGTGCCATTTTGCTTCTCTTTAAACGTCATCCTGTAGTTTGCAGAGGTGTCTGACATTGAAAATGATTAACGTCTTTGTCATGAAGGCCATACGGGGAGAATGTCAGTCTCTCATAAACCACTTTGAGGACAATCCAGAGGACGTAACTTTAATGGTGGGGCAGAAAGACAGCAGCAAGGCCGTGAGCACCGAGGCTCTCATGACTGTTTTCCACCCCCAGGATGTTGAAAACCTTGATCCCAAAATGGTAAACAACAGAGTTGATCTGCTCGAATGAAAATTGATTTGTTTTTACTGGCCTTTTGTGTAAAATCACCAGATCCCATGCATATAGCTGCATGTTCTATTGTGCAGCAGACATCTTCATATGTGCTTGGATTTGTGCCCATACCCAAAAAAGTAAAAAGCTGTTCTACCCAGAACTAAACAGGATGCACTTATTATTGGTGGGGTGGCTGTAGCTCAGGTGGCACAGCAGGTCAGCCACTAATCAGAAGGTCGGTGGTTAGATCCCAGGCTGCCTCCTGGCAGTTGGGGTTAGTATCTTGGGCAAGATACTAACCCCATGTTTGCCTACTGGTGGTGGTCAGAGGGCCCGGTGGCGCCAGTGTCCGGCAGCCTCGCCTCTGTCAGTGTAAAAAGCGCTATAAAAATGCAGGCCATTTACCATTTATTGGAAATCTATAACCAAGACTCCATCAGTCTCCAATTTGCACATTTTATTAACAAGCTCAATTAATCTACAAAGTCAAAATGAAACTGTAACGTTCATAGGCATCTAACCTGTGACTCCTGTAATCTATCCTCTTAGTATGTGGTAAAATACATACAGACTTTATGTTATTTATGTCTTCCTTATTGACACAGCATGGTTAATCCCCTGATGAGGAAATGAGTTTAGCAATCTTTGGATTATTGAATACAACTTCTGCTCTTTGTCCTTTTAAAGTATAATAATGACTACTGGTTTGCTGCTTTATTTACAGTGTAAACACAGCACATCTGTTATGTACAGTTTGATCAGGGTCAAGTCTGCTCAGGTATTACAAATAATGTCAGACAGATCTGGAACTTTATGTAGATCCAGATGGGTTTCTGTGGTTCAGATGGGCTCATGAAACTGTCTGCTGTGAGTGTGGATGACTGGTTAGTTCTTGGGTGTTGTTATAAAATCAGATGAAGAATACATGAATTTAAAAAAAAATACACGTTTTATTAGTAGCACTGTTGTGTGTGCTGCCTTTTTTAGAAGCACAGCCTTTCCCTCAGTAGCCATCTTGTAATGCCTCCAGATGCTTATTTTGAAAGAATGTAAGAAAACAACTGGTCAGTGGTACATAGAAAGTGCATGTATACAATTATGTCTCAAACTGAAAAACTTTCTTCTGACACTTCTGGGTTAACAGCTTAAGGAGAAGATGAAGGAGCAGTCTTGGAACATCCATTTCTCTGAGTATGGACGTGGTACGAGTATGTTCTTTACCAGGAAGACGCGAGACTTGATTGTGCGCGGTGTTCCTGAGGCCTTGAGGGGAGAGCTGTGGATGCTTTTCTCAGGTTGTACATCAAAGTTGCCGTGTCCCGTATAGTGACGAGCAGCATCAGTCAGTGGTTAATGAAGCCTTGTGTGATCAAAGTTTCATCTACTGAAGTGCTTTTTTTTACTTTAAACCGAGTGGGGGCTTTTTTTTTTTTTTACACTCTGTAGGGGCTGTAAACGACATGGCCACTCACCCCGGCTATTACACTGAGCTGGTTGAACAGTCTCTGGGCACAAGCACTCTGGCTACAGATGAGATTGAAAGAGACCTGCACCGCTCTCTCCCTGAGCACCCGGCCTTTCAGAGCGACACAGGAATCTCAGCTCTTCGCAGAGTCCTTACTGCCTATGCCTACAGGAACCCTAAAATTGGATACTGCCAGGTACTTAAAATAACTTTTGAAATATGTCCTTCCCTTGCCTCTTGTGATGATATATTATACCATTGTGTACTTAGGAGGAGGGAGAAGCCTATTAAACCATACTGTTTATTTCTCTCCTGTTCAGGCTATGAACATTCTCACCTCGGTTCTCCTGCTGTATGCAAAAGAAGAGGAGGCTTTCTGGCTGCTGGTAGCCGTCTGTGAGAGGATGCTGCCAGATTACTTCAACCGCCGAATTATTGGTAAGAGTGGAAAGATTGGCTTCTGCTGGATACCTGGCAGCGTGGCATTTTAATTATGCCAGGAGCAAAGTCTCACTATGAAAATATTTTGTCAGGTGCTTTGGTTGACCAGGCTGTGTTCGAAGATCTGATTAGAGAAAACCTCCCCCAGCTGGTGGAACACATGACAGACCTGAGCTTCTTCTCCTCCGTGTCTCTGTCCTGGTTTCTCACGCTTTTCATCAGTGTGCTGCCTATAGAGAGCGCCGTGAACGTGGTGGATTGTTTTTTTTATGATGGAATCAAAGCCATCCTGCAGCTTGGCCTGGCCGTGCTGGACTACAACATGGAGGCTCTGATCAGCTGCCACGACGATGCAGAAGCTGTCACCATCCTCAACAAGTCTGTGAATGCAAAAATTATGCATGTCCGAGACTTTTAAATATTATTACACTGTAAATAACACTCTCCCTCTTTGTCTGTTGGTGTTGTTCCAGGTTTTTTGACAGTGTGACAAACAAAGACAGCCCATTGCCCCCGACAGTGCAGCAAGCTTCAGTAGGCAATAATGATAAATCATCTCACATCAGCGTAGATATCAGTGAGCTGATCCGAGAGGCCTATGAGGTATAACTTTGCTCTTTTAGTTTGTGACCGATTAGAGACAACCTCCCCACCGTTTTTTTTTTTTCTCTCAATAAAACTAAGTTGTGACGGTCTTTGCAGAAATATGGAAATATTCGTTCAGAGGAAGTTGAGAGTTCACGGAAAAGAAACAAACTATATGTGATTCAAACACTGGAGGACACAACCAAGCAAAACGTGGTAAGTAAGCTTAGAGTAACTAGTACAGGGGCCAGTATTACACAAGTTATATATTTTATATCTATTCAGGTTTTTGTGGCAGTTTTAGATGAGTGAAAACTTATTGGCTGCCTAGCATTTTATTTCCCTCTCAGCCCTTCAGAGTCCTGTTTGCAGGACCTGGATTAGGGTGCCTAGTTGTGACAAGTAAAAATAGGGATGGGAGGCTTGAGAATGCATTGATATCAATTTTGTTCTTACAACAAAATCCAAACAAACATGGCCGTCAATGTTTGCCCAGCATACAGAATGGAGCAGGCAGCGGTCATTTTAGGGGAAACGGATAACTTATAAAAGGTCTTTAGAGCAAAATATGAGAATTGCTCTTACAAATGATGTCAGACCTGCCTATGCATTTACTCTGGTCACCAGGAACACATCTGCCGAGTTAGAACAGGCTTCTCAATATGTGTGAAAAATATGAGTGAAAGTAATTTATAGATTGAATTGTAATATTACTGTGGCCTTAATAACGAGGTCAAATGTGTTTTCAGATCCGTGTGGTGTCCCAAGATGTCAGATTCAGTGCCTCACAACTGGACGAGCTTTATAATTTATTCAAAGTGAGTCATGAACTTCAATGTTGTATCTTTATTGTCACCATGCTTAACTGTTTGTTAGAATAAGAAAGATGGACAGGTCATGCTTCCTTCTCTGTTTATCTACTTTCAGAGGCAGCATTTCCTCAGCTGCTACTGGACAATGAACAGCCCAGCTCTGCTCCATCATGACCCCAGTCTGGCCTATCTGGAGCAGTACCAGCTGGGTTTCCAACAGTTCAGCATGCTCTTCTCCCTGCTGGAGCCCTGGGCTTTCTGCAGCATCAAGAGCACCCTCTCCCTCTGGGTTTTCCGCCTGATAGATGAGAACCAGGATGGTCTCATTAACTTTAAAGAATTCTGCTGTGCCCTTGGTACATTTGTTGGTTCTCTGCTCTGTTCTAGTAAAACTTTTAACCTCAGTGTCCCCACTGCTGAAACTATAACTTTTGCGTCTCCCATAGATACTTTATACACCGGATCTTTCACAAATAAGTTGAAATTTCTCTTCAAGCTCCACCTGCCACCAGGTAAGTAATGAACAACTAATAAAACCAATCTCAGTTTAAGACTAGATCGTTAACTTCTCTCTCATGGCCCTGTGCCCTTTATTTTGCGATCTGATTTTCATCTGCCTCTCATAAACTACACAACACTGTCTTTAACCTCTGACCTCTTTCTTTCACACAGTGTCTATGGTGATGACAAACTGCTTTAGGTTCAAATGCAGCAAATGTTTTCAGACTGGAATCTATATAGTTGATGCACGCTGCAGCAGCAGACTGACAGAAGCAGCCCAAAGTGAAATAAAAGGTCACATAGTTACGTCAGTCTGAGGTCTGCAGGGCTGAAATGCACACGGGTTGTCATTTCAATAATTCAGCCCATAACCCAGCATTTGATGAGTGAGCACATTGCCTCGGGGAAGAAAGTGTCCTTGAATGTGTGACTCTTATGTGCGTGATGCTTGTTGAAGGCAGGGGTAAGAATAGCGTATGCTGGGTGAAAGAGTTTGCCATGGCAACAACAGGTCTAAGGAGCTGTGAGGGCATTTAGCAGTAGGCTAGTTTCTTCAGAAAGAGAGACTGTGCTGCTCAAATTACAACTGACAGCTTAGCAGCAGATGAGCACTGAGTCACCGCTTGTGATGTGCCAGGCCTGTGAACATCAAGCAGCAAAGCTTATTTTGTGTCTCATGGAAAGTGGACATTGCTTCAGCACCAAGGACAGGTCACATCCTGGTGCCACAGTCTAAACAAGATGGTGGAGACGCACTTCAAATTTGCCACCTGTGCACTGATCGCTGTTTTGTTTGCTTCCTCTGTATGAATAAGAGGGACTGGAACTGGGCCAAACGCTACATTGAAATGATTGGAGTCATATCCTCTTCAGAGCTGAGACGCTGCAGGTTTTTCAGTCCAGAAGAGCTGTGGAGCAGCTTTAGTCGCTTATCAGTTTCAGGCGGAAAGCAGTGACCACTCGGTTACGTTAGCTCTGTTGTGATTGGCTGTAGTGACCGCAGCATGTCTTGTTGTACCTTTTTAACTTAGAGCCCTGTGGAAGTCTGCATTGTTCTTTATGCTCTGTAGTATTTTATACTTCAGGACACTTTCATTGTTGGAAATTCGGTGGAAATGTTTTCTCCACTTATTCTTAATTAGTTTGCATTCAGAGGTTGGTATTGGTCTTTTTGCTGAGAGGAGTGCAATGTGTAACTTATGTGGCAATATTTAGGCTTATGCACCACAAAGCTATCAGGAAAATAATATTACATTTCTGGCTTGTGATGGGAGTTGTTTAATCTACGCATTTAAACCAACACGCACACACGCACACACATGTAGACGTGGCTCAGGTTGGAGCAAAAAAAGGACAAATTCGAGTGTTTCTTTTTTTTGATGCATGGAATAATACTGTAGCATGTTTAATATTAACAATTCTATACACAGCTATTTTTAAATCTAAAAATCGGATACCTCTGTGTGGATTTAACATCTGCGTTCTTTATTTATTGGCCAGATGTAGAAGGAAATCATACAAAGGATAAAATGTATTCATCACCGAAAAAAGCATGTTTAGATCTATATTTCTGGACCTCAGCTCTACTGTTTTGCTATAACGGAGCAGAGCTTAAAGTGGCAATTAATAAATTGCTCCAGTCTCATATGGCATACAAAAATAATGCTCAAAACCTCAGAGAAATTTGTGTCTTCATGGAGGTGGCATAATAACTTTAACACATGGCTCATCCAGAATCTGAATGTAAATGCTTTGTTTGTTTACAGCCTTAGGTCAGCTGTTGTACACAAATTTCAACTTAATGTGGTTATAAACCTGAGCTGACAAAAAGAATGCTGTTTCGACCTTCATGATCACTCAGTGGTCTCCATCAGTTTGTACCAGAGTTCACCCTTAAATCAGATTCTCATTGATTCTCCCTCAGCTGTCTTCCATAGATCTGAATTGCTTCTCTTTCTCTCATAAGAGACAACCATATGCATTAAAAACTGCTTTTAGACCATTATTTTGATTGGTAGTAGATCCTCATCAGATCTGCATGCGTTGTTGACTCCTTTGTGCTGCTCTTGGTAATTAATGTTTTCATTGAAACAAACTGGCTTAGTAAATCTAGCCCTAAACTCTGCTTTGCTCTTGTGAATTCTTTCTCCTTTGTCTTTTCTTTCCTTTCAGTGCACTTACAGACAATATCTTTTAGCCTTCACAGGTAGTCCTTTACACTTAAAGGAACAAAGAATCCAGCACTTTATTCCAGTGACTGAAGATTCTTCTCACTTGAGTAGACTCACTGGTTAGCTACCTCTTGTCCTTCCTCAAAACTCCAATTTAATTTCCTCTTTTCTAACTAAATATCGCAATAATTCTGTCTTAACACTTGCGTGGAAGCATTTTTCTCTACAGTTTGTTTATATGCTGCTTCCCTGTTTCAGCCTTTGATCTTCCAGAAGATGGTGTGATAAGGAAAAGCCCTGAAAGAGGTAATATTACACCCAAATTTATAACAAATGATTAATGGCTCCAACAAGGATTTGTGCAAGGATTATAATTTCTTGTAACACAGTTAAGTTTGTCAATTAAACTGACAGGAAGAGGGAAGGTTGACCTGCAGGCCTATCTGAAACAATGGCAGAATGAAATATTAAAGAAAGAGGAAACCATCAAAGACCTGCCCAGAATTAATCAGGTAATTCAAACCATGCTTTGTTGTGTCCGTGCGACTTCATCTTTTTCACAATAAATTGACTCATTTAACTTTTTTTTTTCCCCCCACATTTCCATCGCAGACTCAGTTCATCCAGTTCTCCAAGACCCTGTACAACATTTTTCATGGTGATCCCGAGGAGGAGTCACTGTACCGAGCCGTGGCTCATGTGACCAGCCTCCTCCTGAGGATGGAAGAGGTGGGGCGGAGGCTGCAGGAGCCGAGCAGCCCACCCGAGTCCAAAAAGCCTGCCAATACCACTGCTGGCGAGGAGTCTTCAACTGAAGAGTCCTCCACAACCCCAGAGAGCTCTGACACTTCCAGCTCCCACAACAGTCAAGACCTCTCAGAGACCGAGTGGTCGTTTTCCTTCGAGCAGGTCCTAGCATCTCTGCTCAATGAACCGGCCATAGTCAGCTTCTTTGAGAGGCCTGTTGATATTCAGATGAAGCTGGGACAAGCTAAGGTCGCCCAGCTGAAGTCAAAGACCAATAAGTGAACTAACACTTTGCTTGTGATTCAAACCTACAAGTTTCCATGAATTTCCTTTCTCCACTTGAACAGGGTGGTGGATTTAGTGGGACACAGAGTTAAATTACTATCTACTGATACTATCTACCGATCACACATGAGGAGGAATCATCAGAGACCTGTTTGTCACGCAGATGATGAAGAACATCAGAGACTGATAAAACGCGTGCAAACACTATTCTGTAATAGGTCATTAATGTGCAGTATATGTTAATGTTCAAATGCACTCTCTCACTCGGCCACAGTTTCTTCAGATTTTCTGTTAAGAAAAAAACAAAATAGTTTAGTGATGTGCTTTATAAGATGCTAATTTCCACTAACACGAGAGAAAGGATTGTCCCTCTCCTTCTCTCTCCAGTCCACCTACATAATAAATGACATAAACCGCATGATGGAGTCTGCAAGAGGATTCTCTGGTCGGAGATCTCCATGTATGTTCTCTTTCAAATTAGCTATCACTGCTGTAAAGTGAAATTTACTGTAAATGGTAGTGTGTCCTCTGACGTCAGTGTCTCATAGTGTGCGTTTTGCTCTAAACATAAATTATGAGAGTGCAGCTTTTTAGTTAACGCAGGCATGAAGCGAACCGTAATATGGCTGTTTGAAGACGAGTTGCAGTGTTGTCGTTGGTAGCCAGGAAATGAACTCACTCGTTATCGGAGTGAAGACGTCACAACATGAAAAGTTACACTGCAGTTGTAGGTGCATTTGCAATAATGTACAAAGGAGGATGCTGTACTGCCACATCTGTCTCTCCTCCAAAAACGGCACACAAAAATGGTAAACATGTCAGGATTAGGGGGATTTCATGTGGGTCATACTTGAAAACATGTAAAGGGAAAAAAATGTCCACCTTGCAGCTGCAGGTGAGTAATCTGCCTCCTCTAAAACTGTGTCTGATATTCACAGCGTGATTGGTTAATGTGTCGTTTGCTTACGTCCGTAAATGTAGGATTTTACGCTCCTGTTAGTGCGGCATTGTACACATAAAGGTCAGTTCAATAGTTGTTTGATTATTATGTATATATAAGGTTTGAATGAGAATCTAATATATAGAAGCTGGGAGGGTGTTGCAGACACCTTAAACCGTTTGAAGGACATTTTGTGTTATCAACTCTCAGGGTGACATTTGTGTAAAATGAACGGGAGGAAAGGGATATTTTTTCAATCTGGGACATAACAAAATATATGTGATACACAGATTGCATCTTCTCTGTAACACTAAAACATAAAGCATGTGTAGCATAGTTACTGGAGTTGCCACATTATGCCAGCCTTTGACAAACAGCCATTACTGCTTGCTACAGAGAGACAGCATAATCACTATAATTTTCAATTTTCTGCTGCTTCTTCTTATACTTTCAGCCTGTGAATAATTTGCACTTGTTTGAGATGTACAAGCTTTAGAAATGGCTGTGTTTTGGCCAGGTTTGCAAAGCGTGAGTTCAGAGAGGTGGTAACTGCTTCAGCTACAGCTTGTCATCTCCAGGGGCCAAATTCACACAGTTTTAGCTTTTTTTCTGCCTGTGTTTTTAAAAACAGTGCTTTAGATGCTTCTTAAGTGCAGCTGCAGTCCTCTGTTTCCTATATCCTATATTTTAGTTTTTGTCATATGAGGGGAAAGATTTATTTTCCTGTTTAAGTGCTTTTTTTTTTTTTTTTAAACTTAGGACTTAGGGACCAATCATAAGTGCTTTTTGTGTAATAACTGCATTATTTAGACATGCTTTATATTCATAGCATAAGTTGTTCTAACTGATAATAAGCGTTTCTAATTGGAGTTGATCATAAAATGATTTACATGATCAGTGCAATGAAGCTATCATAATACGCTACATTGATCTTAAATCCAAAGCTTGATGAGTGACCTCAGCGCTGACCAGAGAGTTGAAACAGTACTGACAGTCTCAGCAAGAGAAATCAATAACTGATCATAGTGCAATGTTTCAAATCAGCCACTCAGTTCATTATTTATAGCGGTCACATCACCTCTGACCTGGCGTGACGCTTCAATCTGACTGTTTGCCTGCAATTTAATGTAAAAGGATTTACATGGATTATGAGTTATTGCATGCTTTGCCAATTTTTGATTACTTGATGGGTTGTTAAAGATAAGTGAAGAAAAAAAGTATGCTTTCAAGGATTGATTTATCGTTCTTTTTGCTAGACCAGTGATTAAGAGAAACTTTTTGATGTGCACTGTTTCCTAACCATAATTATTCAGGTGTCACTTCTGAAAAATGATGGTGGCAGTAATACTTTTTCATGGGAAAATGATAGAAAGTACACGAATTGGGAGGAAGGAAGAATTCAGAGGGTTGGAAGTCTTTCTCTGGCATGCTGGCAGTTCTCCCATTAAGCATGAGAGTGTATACAGTTGGCATGGATAATACTCCAGCTGCTACTGCTGAATAAGTATGGTTAACCATATCCTCATCGTCTACAGCTTTTGTTGTTTATGGCTTTTGACTGAATGTTTGATTTGCACAATATCTGATGCTGAGATATTTCTGTTTACTTGCTTGATTATATTTTTTATTCTCATACAGATGAACTAGAATAAAGAGTAAAGATTCTATGAATGATCATCAGTGACCACAGTTAATTCTTGCTCACAATGTGACACACACACACACACACACACACACACACACACGTGACTTACACGCATTTAATTCATATTCATGACACTTGAGCTTCAGCTTGTGCGGGTTATTTTAGTCCGTGTGATACCATATGGGGATAGTTGTTTATTTTTGCAAAAGGGCATAGAAGACAGTCTTTTATCATAACTGATTAAGAATCTCCATAAGCAAAAAGGGTCAGCATTTTTATAAGCTACAAAACACAACATGGTTTTGACAATCATCAGTCACTGCTGCTGATGTCAATGCACCAGTGATTTCAGTTAGAGTTGGAGGAGGGACAGATAAACAACACTGTAAATGTCACAGCAAATAAATAAACATCTTGAATAAATACTTTATTTAAATATTTAACAAATATATTTGTTAAAATTAAAAATTAAAAATGTAATCTTCATTTTTAAAAAATTTTTTTAAAGAAATTAATGACATTTTAATTTCCATATTCCATAAAAATTAAAATATTCCATATTTTAATATAACCAGTGAGTCCATTCAAGTTAATTAATTTTTATTGTATTAGGTACATCTAGCATTAAAAAAAATTACTTGCAAAATTAATTGTGCATTTATTTATTTATATTTTTGGGGAGGGGGGGTGATGACGACAGAAGTCTAAAAAAGAAAAACCCTGCATGTATCAAATATCGTACGCTAGACAATAGGGGGTTAAATATTTCCATACAATAACACTTCGCGAAGATGTGTTGATGTAATTGTGAATAAAACACTTCCTGGCAAGATTTTCTCCTGAGGTCTGTAGATGTAGATGGAACTTTCTCATTACGCAAATAAAAAACAGCTGAAACCATCACAGCATGCGCAAACATATTTACATATGTCCAATTATTGCCCAGCAATATTCTAGTTAGTTAGTATTCTTCCTCAACACCAACAAACAACAGAAATATTTACCTTACTGGCATTTTCCCTTCGACATCAGGTCACAAAAAGCTAAAAGTTTTCCCCTCTTGTATGGTGTCTGGGAAACTATTTTACAAGAATATAATACTATAATGCACACAGTTTCTTGAACAGTAAATGAGTGCTTTAAAAGCATTGGTGTGTGGTGGGAATACAATGCTGTTAGACAGTAGAGCATGCTCAAAACAGTTGCCTACTTTCTGGCCTCCTACATGATATGTACAGTATGTTGGGGTGTTGAAGGTCACCTTTTAGTGACTTTCAGAAAAAGAAGCATGATATGAGTCTTTTGCATTAGTGTAAAAGCCTGGTCTGTAACACAGCATGAATTCATAAAAACATAGGGTCATATGACAAGGCCCACAATAAGTCATCAGTTTTGCAGTAAAAGGTCCCATCCTTGACTTGTCCAAGAGCGTGAACTGTCAGCCTGATTTATGAGGAACAGTGGCACTCTATAATGAATGGTCTCTGCATACTATTCTGGCTCAGAGATTTGGTTGCATATGGTTGTTAGCCCAAAGTTCATAACCTAATGACCCCTGTCACCTGTTCAGTTTCCCGTTGGGTCTGTCAAGGAAGATTTTCCTGCTTTGGAAATCTGAGAGATTTTATTTTGGTTTATAACATTTGCCTTAGCGGAGATCATGCCCTTGTCATGGCTAAACCAGCATGATGCTGCTGATGTTTAAAATATGATCATTCTCAGTATGACTTGTGATCATAAAATACATATGATAAAAAGTTCAAATCAAATAAACTACAAAACTTTTTCATTTACAGCTACTGAATATTTACAGTTCTTAACAAATACATGAATGAATGAATGAATGAATGAATGAATGAATGAACAGACTGCCCTTGAAGTCCAATCAGTGTTTGGCTAAATGAATCATGATTTACCAAGCATACGTGCAGCTTCATAATTTGATGAACTGTCTATTCTGTATTTATTTTAGTTTGCAACAGACTGCTATTTTGGTTCCCTACCCACAGTTTCACCCACAATCCTCCCCCAAGTGTGCAAGTGAGTTATTTTGGGCTTGGAGACAGGAAGCCTTTGAAGCATAGCTCTCACCAGTATGATGGCATGTGTTTTGGAAATGGGTCCATCCACACTGTCCTCAATCTGTATGTCTTGGTGCAGCTGGTGGAAACCGAGCAGCTAATGTGACAGCCTCTTGTAAAAGAAAATAGCAGGGCTGCACTGATATACTGCAGATTGAGTTAACATTGCAACACAGCTCTTGGGCAGAAAACCCCCCAGGTCCCATCAGTATTCAAATGTTGAAATGTTGCATCATAGGCTAACTTCGAACACTCAGAGCAGCATAGTATTCAGCGATTAAACTAAGTAAGACTTTAAGTACACCAGCAAACTGCCCCACTGACCATATCCTGTAAGGATTTGCCTTGGATGTATGCAAACCATTTCTCAGGCTTCATCCACTGAAAGACTAAAACCTTCACAATGCCATGACTATCCAAACCAAACTTTGCCGATCACACTTTCCAGATACTTGAAATCTAAACATAATGCACATATTAATTACAAATTAAGTGAATGAACGGTTTCATAATCCCTGTAGTATTACTCATCTCATATGAGGCCTGCATGAATGTCAAGTTGCTGTTGTTTGGCTCTGGAACTGTGACATTTGCTGTGCTGTGAGATTATTAATACATTTTGTATGGCTAAAACTTTCATTTGCATCACACAATCATTGACTGCATTCTATAAAAGCTGCAAAAGTGTGTATGTGACATCAATATAGGTTTTTGTTTTTATATACTTATTTTTTTCAAATTACGAAAAGGCTTGATGTCTTGCTAAACAAATTGAAATATATTTTGATTTATACTCAATTATCCAGGTAAGTAAATCCCAAAAGGTTGATTCTGTTCATCTGGACGTAACGTTTTCAGTGGGAGAAATATTTGTCACTTCAATTCTGAGAATGAAGAAGTCATTTGGATGAGTGATGAAACATTTTTCCCACTATCTTGTGAAAATTCACAAAGAGCAGTGAGTATCGTATTACCTGATCACAAACTGTACAAAGAAGAAAGAAAAATTTAATTCAGTTTTAAAATTCTGCAACCTGTCAAATCAAATAATCAATCAATCAATACTTTATTTGTATAGCACATTTAAAGACCAGAGGTACACCAAAGTGCTTCTCAATAGTAAAATATGAAATAAATGGTAAGTGGACTGATTCTTATATAGCGCTTTTCTACTCTCAAAGTAGCTATAGTACTCAAAGCGCTCTATACAATATGCCACATTCACCCAATCACACCCATTCTCACAAGCACTTTATCTATACTTAGTGCTATCTAACTACATTCACACACATTCACACTCCGATGGATGCATCGGAGAGCAAGTTGGGATTAGTATCTTGCCCAAGGATACTTGACATGCAGACTGGAGGAGCCAAGGATCAAACCACCAACCTTCCAATCAGTAGGTGACCTGCTCTACCTCCTGAGATACAGCCACCCAAGTAAAGTTAATTACGATAGTAGAGTACAAATACATTTCCAGACAAAACGAGCACTAATGAACCCAGAAGCACTATGCTAAAAGAAACATAGAAATCCCACTTTGATCCTTGAGTACATCTGATATTCTGAAACAGGGATTTTGAAAAAACACTTGTTTGTTTTGGGGCTTTTAATCAAAGTACATCAGAAATACAATACAAGGAAGCCTGTATCCCAGCATAAGTACTTTCTGTATTAAATCCTCATCAATAAGCAAATATTTTTGCAGTAATTTAAGCAATAAAAGCAACAATCAATAACATGGGAAAAACCACAGTTTCTTTCAGTAAAACATTTTTATTAGTCCAGTATAGCTTATTTTATCTTCTATTCTCATCTCACAGTACTCATTTAAGTAATACAGCTGTAAACAAAAACGTTTTGAGTTACCTGGGGTCCGTTCTTCGTACCTCGCTAAGTAAGTTAGCTGGATTTGATTGTTGACGATTTCGCGTGATCGTGGATCGTTCGGTTCCCCGAAGCTCATCCGGGACTTGCTGTCATAGCAACAGATCCGTAAGCGTAAACCTGCTCGGGAGCAGGCTTACTTTATGTAAACAGGATTAGATCGCGGCCACTCAGGTATGTCCGCTTCATTTATACGAAAGCAACAGCGATATTTTACCACTGTTTTACCATAAATAAATATTATCAATGTAACTAAAGATAATGCAGTATTTGATTCTTTTATTGATTTCATACAGATACATACAGGTCATTTCCTAAAAAAAGGGAAATGTACTATTAATCATTCTATTTCATGTATTTGATTATTTCAGATGTAATTCATATTTTAGAGTAGTAATAGTAAATTACTTCGTGTAATCAAGATGAGAGACCACGGCTATAAAAGCGAAGGTGGATTTGGGAAGCTGTCGCAGCCATGTCCTGTCCGTATACGCGAGCCACCCATTGCGGAAGGTGCAAGATTGATAAGGAGAGTCTTCAGAATTCAGCGTATATTGCGGGACTAGACAGGATCCTTTAGCTCAGCGCGACAGTGTGCTCATAGAGAGATATCGATTTTCCCGTGAGGGTATTATTTACTTAACCAACTTGTTGACGAGGGGGTGCAGGACCACCACCTGTCTTTTTTTGCTCTGCCCTTTTCTTGGTTGCTGTTATAAACAAACAAGATTATTTCAGGGTCTCTTTCTCAAGAGACTAAAAGCAATATAAGTGATAAATATTACCATTCTGTAGAATATTCTTATATTTCACTTTTACTTGTTCCCATGTTCTAGTGGGTCCTGTTGTGGCTCTAATGTGAAAGGAGGATATAATATAATATAATATAATATAATATAATATAATATATAATATAATAAATTACCCTACCGCCTACTGGTGTTGGCCAGAGGGGCCGATGGCGCGATATGGCAGCCTCGCTTCTGTCAGTCTGCCCCAGGGCAGCTGTGGCTACAACCGTAGCTGCCTCCACCAGTGTGTGAATGTGAGAGTGAATGAATAGTGGCATTGTAAAGTGCTTTGGGTGCCTTGAAAAGCGCTATATAAATCCAATCCATTATTATTATTATTATTATAATTACTTACGAGTTTAATTTGTCAGCAACTTTCTGCCAGCCCTCTCTCCTTGCTTTTGCAGCCTTTGCAGTGTTCCCTTGCGTTTTAATTAAACTCTGAAACTCCTGAAATCCCTCAATCAAGAGTTCTTGCTCTGCTGCCGAAATAGAGCGCGCTCCTTCGACATTTTCGCCGACCAATCAAAGGGTTGCCGATCAATGTTTCTACTATCGATGCGTAGCCCCTGTTAAGCCACCCAGTGATCTCACATTACTTCATCAGCTATACTAATCGTCAACAACAGGTGTGTTCGGAGAACCGGAATAGCGAGCTCAAAGTTAGCGCGATGATTTGATCTTGGATGTTGTCATTTGATCTTGGATGTAGTAAGCGAGGTACGAAGAACGGACCCCTGGTCATGTATCTGTCAGACTCAGAGTGGAAACAAAGTAAAATAGTGTCATGAGGTTAAACCAGCTTTCTAAACACTTGCTCTTTTCTTATGAGCTTCCTTGTTACTAACTTAAGGAGATTATCTGATCTAAGAAATGGCTCCAACCGTTGAGGATGATCTGATATCCTCGTGTTGGTGTTGTTCCCAGACCATCATGAAAATGTTGTTCCAGGTTCAACATTGCAAGTCGACCAATCACATTGTTGTGACATTATTCCTTTGCGCGCCAAGCCATTCGTGCATTTATGAAATTCCAATGTTGCAAGGACAATATCAATTCTGCTTACGTTTATTAAAGGGTTTAGGGTCAGGGTCCGTTGATCGGCGGACAGAGGCGGTTTCACGCAGCTTAAGTACAGTTTTTTGTTTTACGCCGGTTTTTTCCCGAAGTCGCAAAAGTATGACGTCACAACATTCTGATTGGTCACTTGCAATGTTGATCCTGGAACAACATTTAGTATGATGATCTGGGAACAACACCAACACGAGGATATCAGATCAACCTCCAGTTGAAGTTAAGTAGAAGTAAGATGTTTTCACTGAAGCCTGCTGTTATTATTTTTCACATGATAATCACAATACTTTACACATGCTCTGCCTCCAGCGTGTCTCCCTGAGTGCTCTTAAATCTTGGCTTCCAGACTTTTATCTGCTTTGTGTTTACCTCATTTTTCTTCTAACGTCTTTCACACTCATATTTTACATATTATTACATGTTGGTGTCTCCAGTTTTTCCTGAGTCTTCTTGCATTAATATTCAGTAGATTCTTAGATCTTCAGGTCATCCATCCTGCTCTTGAAGTTGCTGTGCTTGCTTGACTGACTGTTTCTGCGCTGATTTTCGATGGACATCTCAAGGACAGGACTGGAGATTTTTCTCCCCTTTGTATCAATTTCTTCCGCTTTGCCTTTCCTCTCCACAGCCATATTATCTCTGTTCTGCTTGTAGGCCACCTTGCTGTTGTAGGGGCTGTAAGAAGAGTTTGGCTCTGGCATGCTGTACTTTGAGTCTGTAGGGAAAAGTTCAGGCACAGCAGAATGACCTCCAAAGTAGTTATAGTTTGGGACAAAGGGCATGACCGGCTCACTCAGGGCTTTGGAACCTTCACGTGCGGCTTTTGAACTCCTGTAACGAAGACCCTGGTGGCACTTTGTAAAACCTAGATGGTACATTTCCACCAGGTTGAGCAGCAGTGAGACGCAGGCCACAGCCAGCATGAAAAGGATGAAGATTGTCTTCTCAGTGGGGCGGGAGATGTAGCAGTTCACCATGTTTGGGCAAGGCCAGCGGTTGCAGGTGTACATGGCCTTGAGCTCAAACCCATATAGAAAATACTGAGCTACAATAAACGCAACCTCAAACAGGGTCTTAAAAATAATGTTGAAGACATAGGTCCGCAGTAGCGCACCTTGTAAACGTGCGTGGCCCTGTTTGTCTTTAACTGAGGGCTTTTTGTCCTTATGGCAGAATACTTGCTGCTGGTCTTCAAGCTCCTTTTGTTTCTGCTTCTCCTTCTCCTCCATGCGGACCAAATGAAGGATATGACCAAGATAAATGAGAGTGGGCGTGGAGACAAAGATGATCTGCATCACCCAGAAGCGGATGTGAGAAATGGGGAAGGTCGTGTCATAGCAGACGTTCTGACAACCCGGCTGCTTGGTGTCGCACGTGAAGCTGGACTGCTCGTCGCCCCACACCTTCTCAGCAGCAGCCCCCAGCACCAGGATGCGGAAGATGAACAGCACCGTCAGCCAGACTTTGCCCACTACAGTGGAGTGCTCTTGAGCACTTTCCAGCAGCTTCCCTAACAAGTTCCAGTCAGCCATACCATCTTACAACTGTCCCCTCAGCTTTATTGGCAAAACCAGGAGAAAGGCCTGTAAGGAAAGGGGGAAATGTTTTATTTGAATAAACTAAGTAATATGGCAGACTTAACCTGTCAAGTAACTTATTACCATACCATATCACCACTTATTACCATAAAAACAACGTGATAAGCTTTAGTAAATGAAATGATGATGATATTTACAAATTAGTTGATTGACTGACTGGACTTTTATAAGGTGATTGTTAGCTCTCATATTTGCACATGCAAAATTAGAATCAGGCTCAGGAAACGTTCCCAACAGCTTGTTTTGTTCATACAATAGTTTATATGTTAATCAGAATTCTAAATCTCTATATGAGGAAATATGTATTGTCTCCACTTTCTTACTTTTTTTATTTTTCTGTGTAGAGAAATGGGAGCATGGCAGTATGCAGATAATATGGAGACTGCATAAGCCCTGTTGGTTCAGAACATATCCATGGGGGTAAGAACAAAATATTCCATTGCCAACATTTCATAACTCTGATAGAGATTTTGAGTGCACACTTGTTTTTTGCTCAGGGTAAGAACGTTTCCATGCACATTTGTGAATGACTGCCATCGTCCTGTTACATGAGCCAATTTCAGCTAAGCTTTAGCTGTCAGGCAGATGACCTCGCATTTGACACTAGAATATTTTGGTATACAGAGGAGTTCATGGTCATCTCAGTGCCTACAAGGATCTCAGAGGCTGTGGCTGCTAAACAAGCACAAATCATCACCCCTCCACCACTGCTTGACAACTGGTATAAGGGGTTTTTGCTTAGGTTTGCAAAGATGCAACTTTGCAAACCTAAGGCATGCTGCCAGGTTCTTTGCAGAAAGGCTTTTTCCTTTCAAGCAAGTTTGGTCCTTTTCTAAATGAAATATCATAAAATTTCACATTTGACACCTGGGCATGCAGGGAAGTGTGGCACTGTGTTAAAACTCCCAAAACCTCTACTTTATAGAGGTGGTCCCACTTGCTGATGATTATTTAATTAGTTATTCATTTAAAGACGTATTATTAGTAGTATCTAGCTGCTATTTACCTTCTCAGTTCCTGTGGAAATAGTGAAGGTGCATTTAGTTTTTTGCAGGACTACATAGAGTCCTATCAGAACTTTCCTTTTCATGTTATTGTGTATAGCACAATAATTCACCATAGCACAGGGTCAAGGGTACATGAGTCTAATTTGTATGTAAATCTAAAATTCCCCTATGT
>NW_024582476.1:1005184-1007318 GCF_018398535.1 Haplochromis burtoni | reverse complement strand
TCCTGTTACATGAGCCAATTTCAGCTAAGCTTTAGCTGTCAGGCAGATGACCTCGCATTTGACACTAGAATATTTTGGTATACAGAGGAGTTCATGGTCATCTCAGTGCCTACAAGGATCTCAGAGGCTGTGGCTGCTAAACAAGCACAAATCATCACCCCTCCACCACTGCTTGACAACTGGTATAAGGGGTTTTTGCTTAGGTTTGCAAAGATGCAACTTTGCAAACCTAAGGCATGCTGCCAGGTTCTTTGCAGAAAGGCTTTTTCCTTTCAAGCAAGTTTGGTCCTTTTCTAAATGAAATATCATAAAATTTCACATTTGACACCTGGGCATGCAGGGAAGTGTGGCACTGTGTTAAAACTCCCAAAACCTCTACTTTATAGAGGTGGTCCCACTTGCTGATGATTATTTAATTAGTTATTCATTTAAAGACGTATTATTAGTAGTATCTAGCTGCTATTTACCTTCTCAGTTCCTGTGGAAATAGTGAAGGTGCATTTAGTTTTTTGCAGGACTACATAGAGTCCTATCAGAACTTTCCTTTTCATGTTATTGTGTATAGCACAATAATTCACCATAGCACAGGGTCAAGGGTACATGAGTCTAATTTGTATGTAAATCTAAAATTCCCCTATGTTGTCATACTTGTACTTTGCAGTATACAATACCATGTTGGATAACTAACTGATAACATTGCCATTAGTGCAGTTCAGACTTTTTTTAATGAACCGTTTTAAAAAATTATGACGAGGAGTGTGCCACACATTTAAATGTGAGAACACGACATAAAATCAGTCAAGTGCAGTTTTAATGTCACTGATTCATCTCAAGGTTTTTACATTTTAAACACATTTAATTTTAAAACAAAACACACATTCAGTGTAAACTGTTTGATTGCTTTACTGTTTAGATATGTAGTTAATTTATATAGTATGATGAATCCATTTAGTATTGGTCTTGAGAAATCCCACGTTCAACTTTCCGAGAGAATGCTGATCATGAATTCACCCGTTTGTACTCATAAATGTTGTCAGAACAATCTGATAAAAAGTGCAGGGACACAGATGGCTGTGTTTGAGAGATAGCCCCGGAGCGGCCTGGGTGAGACTCTCAGGATCGACGCTGATCTTGTGACACAGTACTCCGACTCCAGAATTAGGTGTCTAGTTTAGATCTCATATCATATTTGTTACGGCTTAGAAAAGAAATAAACTTGAAAAAAATACTTAAAAATGTCCTGAGTGATTATTTTAAAAAAATCAAAAAACAAATCAAAAAATTTAAATCCATATGGTCACATGGTCACATGGATCAACTTCTTTCACCACAGATGAATGTGGAGTTCTTTCACTCTGTTCAAAATTCCTTTCATATTTTTTCTTCATAATAATTCTGCTAGCGAAGCAATAGTAACATCCCAGAAAGATTAAGAAAGACCTACCTGATAAAGTTCATTTCTTTCAGTCACTTGACCTCTTCACTTCACAGCGAGGCCATGTTCTCCTGAGCTGCTGAGGAAACTGCAGCACCAAAGATAAACTTCTCTCAGGCAGTTTTCTCTGGGATTCTGCTTGGTGCCCTCCCTCCTACTCTGACCTTATCAATGCCCAGTCCTCAACAAGCCACCACAGCTAAACCCCTTGTCTTGTCTCAGCACAGATGAAAACATTCCTGTGAGAAGAAAAGTCTAAAATCCTCGCTGTCAAGAGGTGTTTCTGTTGAACTGAGTGGCAGCTGAGGAGTCCAGTGAGGATGCAGGTTAAGCCTACATACCACTGTGCTCTAAATATAATTCATGGTGAAGGGAGTGGTTTTGTTGCCACTTTTATGGTGATCTGACCCATGACTGCGTGGACGAGCTTTAGATGGCACAGAGCCATCCTTCAGTGCTACACAGAGGAAGACTGCATGGAGTAATACCTGAAAAAATGATGCCTGCATACGGAGGATGGTGTACTAACCTAATTATGCTATTTAGACTTAACCCTCATAATGTCCTCCCGATTTCCATACACCTGTGGTCCTCAGTGGTCAAAAATGTCCCCACTTCATTTGAGTGTTTTTTAAAGTATAAAGTATAAATTGTCAATCAATTCAGTGTTACATCTTAGTTTTACTTAAGACCAACACA
>NW_024582476.1:985892-993452 GCF_018398535.1 Haplochromis burtoni | reverse complement strand
TCCAAGCTCCTCAGACTACCATGTCCTGGATGCCTGAGAACCTACTTGAACATAGTTCAGATTCTTCATCACTTTCCTTCACTTCATAGCCTTCTTCCACTTCTGTGGGTGAGTGATGTGCTTTTTCAGAGAAAGGATAGCATGTGCTCTAAATATTGACAATATTTTCTATATCTTCTAACCCTGGATCTTCCTGAACATTGATTCTCCCTCCTCATTATACTAGGACAATATGTGCTTTGTCCTACTGGTCATTGCTTTGCACAACATGGTAAAAAAAAAGAAGTATGCTCATCAAAGTATGCAAATCTCCAGTGCAATGGAGGCTTGTGAGCATACTTTCTGTGTATGTATTATTGTAGGGTCTACCTTACAATACGAAGCACCTTGATGCGACTGTTGTTGTGATTTGGCGCCGTATAAATAAGATTTCATTGAATATAGAGCACCTGCCTCCTCATTGTGCTGCCTGTTGTTGTTGTTGTTGTTGTTGTTGTGGTTGTTATGACCAGTGCTTGACCCCACACATCAGTGATCCAAGATCAAAGATGTTTGAAAGCAGTATGGTGTGAAAATACGGCTCTTTGCAACACTTTGTACTTTGGGGTCATTTTTGTCCACGAGGACCACAGGTGTTATAAAATCCAATAAAAACCCCATAAATCAATCTAATTACTTAAAACTTATTCCAATCATGCATAGCATAGTAATGAATAACTTCTGTTCCATTTGATGAATAAAAAACACATTTTTGATAGCAAAAGATTTCTTTAGAGGGCAAAAATGACCCAAGGACAACACAAGGGTTAAGGTCCCTCTATTAAAGCATCAGAAAAGACAACAGAAGTTTATTTACCTGTACACAAGTACAATTACTCATCACAAAATAACACTGTGAAAAAAGACATACTGGATTAAAATCACTTTCACTTGGGGTGTTTTGCGGAAGGCCATCTGCAAAATAAGCACACTTAAAGCCGTTTTACTGTAAATTAATTTGCCTTCTTGAATAATGTGTGGTGATGGTTTCCATAAAAAGAGAAACAACCTCATTTCTCTGGGACAGCAGGTTCAGCTGTCTATGGGGGTATCCACACACTGAAACTCCTATATGGTGGGTCCACTGATAACACCAACACCAATAACACCTGAGACAGTTCTTCGCAGGTGACTTTGAAGATCTCACACACGGTGGGGTTGATGGGGTGAAATGCGTGAGGATGTTTCGTTCACATATTTTGTTTCCCTCAGTCACACTTCTGACACCGGCACCTCTGTGGCCTCAGCTTTATTTGTACCTATCGTTAACCACCGCCCGCTGGTCGTTTATTCTATCACCTTTCCACAGAGCCGGGAAGTCCTGCCAGAGTACGCTTAAACAGCTTTCAATCTGTTATGTGTCAGAACAAATCCCCTTTAACCGAGTAGGTAAAAACAGCACAGTTAGTTTAAAGTCTGGTTGATTTTATTCTGTTGTGTATGGACAACATAGAAACATTCCACTTTCAAAATAAATACATTTAAATAGAAATACCACCATGTTAAGAAAGCTTCACACAAAAAAATGCAATTCAAGTTTTTTTCTATTACTGTCTTTCCAAGTGAAAGTATTGAACCGCCAATTCAAATAATGTGACTGCCCCATTCAATACATATGAAATGCAACATATTTACTACATGCATGTATTAGTATAATTTCACTCACATCAGTGTTTGTGATTATGTGTCACATAAATAACAAAATATTATTAATGACCATGCCCACAATACACTTTTCTCAACCAACTGGAAGTTTTGCTATCATTTTCGGCAGCTTTTATAGTTTCATTTCAAGATAAAGATTAAAACAAATCCATGATAGCTGAAGGCTGTAATGTGGTCAGTGGGAATATTGGTTTATTAAATGTTTTTAACTGATCTGCAGTCAGACAAACACCAAGCTATCCATTATAACTAGAAATGTTTGTCGAAACATGAACTGCTGGCTTTCTGCATTTGAACCGGTGAAGCATCGCCATGATATAAACCTCACAAGTTTAATCAGTAGTTGTTACCTAAATGGTCACTTATATGTCTCCTTTGTGCTGCTGTGCATTTTGTTAGAATGAGCAAAGCTTTTGTTGGATCCAAGCCCCCATAGTCGAGTCTCCAGCATTGTGCAAATGCTTGCTGCAAGCCTTCCCCACCAAGAAGACCACCTCGGCAATGTTGAGTAGAATACAAACACCTGACACAGCCAACATGAACACGGTGAAGACAGTCTTCTCTGTGGGTCTCGACACAAAGCAGTCCACCGTGTTGGGACATGGGTAGGAGTCGCACTTCACCAGCCGGATCATCTTGTAACCAGGGTAGATCATATAAAACACATACATAAAAGTGACCTCAAAGATGATACGGAATAAAAGGCTGATGACGTATGTCCACCATAGGGCCCCAGTGATTTTCATCTTCTGTGTTTTTATCTGCTCCAGGTCTTTCGGGTTGGACCGGCCCGACAGTTTGTAGAGCCTCTTGTCAACATGACGCCGATGGGCAACGTGCATGGCTACCAGCAGGGCAGGAGTGGAGACCAGGATGAGCTGGAGTGCCCAGAGTCGAATGTGGGAGATGGGGAAGAAGTGGTCGTAGCAGACACTGTTGCAACCCGGCTGCTGCGTGTTGCAGGTGAAGCCAGACTTCTCGTCGCCCCACACGCTCTCGGCTGCAACCACGAGGACCAGGATGCGGAAAATGAAGAGCACGGAGAGCCAGATTCGACCGATGCCGGTGGAGTGGCGGTTCACACCGCTAATGACAGCATAAAATGATGCCCAGTTCATCTTTGGTTCCGGGTCTGAAACAAACAAACACAAAAATCATATGATATCATTTTTTTGTAATTAAATTTTTTTTATTGTAAAATAATTTTACTGCAAATCAACACAATAATGTAAAACAAACCATAAAATGATAAAAGAAAATGATTAAAATCATCTCTTTTTTATATTCATTTTTATATTTCTCTGCTTTTTTATGTGATTGCTTTGTTGTCTATTATATGCATGCTGCTATGACAAGAGTTTCTCTGATCTGATCTTATGATAATTCTTACTGTTTGAGATTAGACATTCAAATAAGACTGTCTTCTTCGCATGTAGCCATTCGGCAAAAATGAAGGCTTCTTAAATCTTAAAAAAAGGCCTGCCAAGCTCTCACTTGGACAATTTGTTTCCAAAAAAGTAGAACCAAAAATTAGCAAGTGAAGCAATGCAAATGATGTACAGTAAATCCCATGTGTAAGGCTATACTCTGGAGAGTTGACCGATGCAAATTTACCCGGGATCAGTCCCCCTGTGTTTCTGTTCAGTATATCCTCCCTTTGCCCTGATGTATAAATTACTTCATCACATTAACTCCTCAGGACTTGCAGGACTCTTGCATGTTTAACCAAAATTCCCTTGAAGTTCCTAAAAATACTTAAAAATTTGCTTTATAAAAAAATCACTAACAAATCCCATATTGTGACATAACAGGCACAAAATTACTGGCCCTTCAGTACAAGTAAACTTCACAACAGCAGCTTCACGAAATAATTGATTTGTTGATCGTTCGGTTAATTTTCTGAGTGAAAAAGCGCCTTTTTTTTTTCTAAAAGCAGAAAATCTCCCTCCAGTTTCTGTTGTGAGGATTGTTTGTACTTATTGCCTTCTGTGACATAAAACTGAATATATATGGATTATGAGAAAACAATTTGCACACATCATCATGCATCAGCTCTTTCTGAAGGTGTTAGAGTGACACTTAAGTTAAAACTATTGCTTGAAAATCATCAGGAAATATTATGTAAAAGATTATGCGCATGAAAATGATCTATGCATCAAACTTAGAACAAGAAAAAAATACTTTAGATTAAAAAGGCAGGAAATATAACTCTCTAAAAATTCTCTAAAAGTTCTCCTGAATGTCAAAGTCAGACACAAAGGAGAACTTCAGTTTCACTTTTCAACAGCAAACTTAAAACTTAATAAACACAATACTGTCTTACTTATTCACTTTAAATAATAGCAACCTGCACACTTGACTTAAATCAGAACACATGGTGCAGCCACACTTTGGCTGGACTTGGTAAATTAATAGTAATGAGTACATCACAGCTTTTTCTTTTTTACGCCTATGATTCTTCTTAGGCTTAAATTGTAGCATGTTTGATCCCCTTGGTGTTGATCATTACTGATTGCTCTGTTATGTCTGAGTCTAGAGTAAATGTTGGAGTTGTTACCGGGCTCAGCTGGAGGTGTAAGAGGCATAGGAGGCAGCGTGGAGGACAATGTTGACCCGCTGGTTTGGCATGGATGTGAGTCCAGAGAAGGAAAAAAGCCTCTCTGCCCCCCTCTGCAGCTGGCAGCCCACTTAAGAGTGCAATACCGAGGTCTGGCACCATGTGTCATGTGACATGCTTTCACCAGTAGCCATGGTGTTGCATGCAAAATGAGCAACTGTAGCTGGATTAACAGACTCTTGGATAGTCACCACTCACCGGCAGGAAAATCATTTGTGCTCCTAAAGGACGTTGATAAGTTACATAGAAGGACTCTTCTGCTTCTTAGCTTAGAAGGTTTTCACACAATTCACTGATCAGGCAGATAGAAATAACTAACAAGGACTGCAAATAAATAATGTTGTCTGATCATCACTTCTCGGACGAACTCACAAAAAGAACATGTTTGGAAAAGAGTCTCATTTTCTTTTTTATCCTAATCATATCTTGTGAATATAGTGTGAAGTGACATTAACAGCTAAGCATGATCTGCCAATGAGCACAGAATAAATGAACACGCTGAAAAGAAACTATTTAAACTGTCCATCCGCGCAGCCACATGATGTAGGAACAAAGCCATCAATAAAATGAACTTACCTTAGCTCTGCTTGCAAATAAAGTGCATCCAGAAACATTTAAGTTAGCATCACCAGATCAGATGTTTTTTTTTCCAGTCTTTGACTGTGAACAAGAGTATCAGAGCACCATGACTTTGCATTGCTAATGATTTCCCTCACACTAGCCACTGCCCTGCACTGGGGAGGTCATATGCCTCTGTGCAAAGAATTTGCATACAATAGCCCCATTTAGGCAGCGCAAACAAACAGCTTCAGAATTCAGATCAAACGTTTTAATTTCTGCCCAGCTGAAGAATCTGTGTGGGGACTGTGGTCTGTCATGTTGTCCTCAGTATGCTGCTGAGCAGAGGAAGTGGGGGGTGGTTTTGACGTAATATTGAGTGTAACATAAAGGTCTTCAACAAAGAATGAGACTCAAAATCTAAAGATAAGAGGACAAGGGTTTGTTATCCTGAGAATCAGACTCTCATCTAGTGTTTCTTCTCGACCTTTACATCCTAATGCTAAACCACTGATTGAACCAGCCAGTGACTGCGTTTACTGTGTACTTCAAGGGAAACTGAATCCAGTTTGAGGCGTTTTCACAGATGGGGCAAAAACTGGCAACTTTTCAAACTGAATAACTTTTTGAGCTCACTTCTTGTCTCAGTTAAAATCCAAAAGAGCTGATTTGAATATGACAAACTATTCATTATAATATTCAGTCATTTTTACTAATTTATAGTTATTTTTAATCATTAGTGAGACAGCTGTTATATTTCATGACATCACTTGTCATCATTTGTCAGTGTTAGGACCATTTAGTTGGCTATGATAACTAAAACAAACAAAGAGAAATGTATTGTCATGTATCTGCATTTCTGTGTCATAGTATGAGAGAAACTGTGGGTGAGTGACATCTTTAAAAACCTTGGCACCAAGAGAAAGACTCTGGGAATGTTGAAATGATGCTTAAACTGGCAAAAAGAAACTTTAACCCTTGAATTCTAGTAAAAGTCACCCAAATGGATGTAGTTTTCAATTTTCCAATGGCCAGTCTACCTGTGCCATGCATCCAATTAAAACTGCATCAAATGTAACATGTTTTCTTTATCACATTAAATCTTCTTTACCTTCTAACCTTTACTCTGAACTTTCATTTGACCTTTTTTAGTGTCAGGAAATCTATAAAGGTGCAATTTCTGACACATATTTTTTAGGCATATTAATACATCCCATAAGTAGTAGTTTTCCCCCTTTACAATATACTGTTAAACGTACTGTGAATCCTAAAACTCGCAAAACTTGAAATATATACAGCCTTTTGACTTTTTGTTTTTAAGTCACTTCAGATTCAGTTCATTTCCAGGGGGTTCATGTTTCAGTTTGGTTTTTCTTGTTTGAAAATGTTCTTTTTAATTATCATTGTATGAAGGGCATGCACAATTAGGAAAATCAGCAGAAGTATTACATTAAAAAACACAACTTTTTGAAAGCAGCTGCCTCGCTGTTTTGCAGACACCATATATATATATTCGCAAAATGGTTTCAGAAATTTCCTTCAAAAGTCTAGCTGTTGTTTTCATTTTAGTTAGCTATATCTGGCGTTCGGACCACACTCAAAGGATCAATACGCTACTATTAATTTCCTGGACCTTGATTCCAACCAGATGTTGCATGGTCTGTTTTCATGTCACAAAGCAGGAGACAGTCATCATGAACGGATCCTTTGCACATATTATAAATAACTCAGTTCTGCTGTACTGTTGATTTAAGTGGTTTTTAATTTCCACGCAGCTGCAGAGAGATTTCACGATGCTGTCTTGTAACCTCTACAAAGACTCCCGGTGTTGACATTAGAAACACAGGCTGTGACTCAGCTGAACTGCACATCAAGCAAAACCGATCAAGCCCCAAAGACGCAGACACTAAATTCTGTGTACTTGTAATGCAACTGTAGGGTTTAATGTAACAAAGCACTGAAATTGTGCATGTGTGCATTAGCAAGCTTGCTTCAGTTGAATCTGGAGGCTGACATCTACAGGTCTTAAAGCGTTAGTGCAGCAGGATTAATAATTAACACGTAAGCAATGACGCAGGATCATTAGTTTAGTAAATGAAAAATAATGCCTCAACATTTCAAAAATTGAAAATTAATTTTAGGCAATTGGGCCTTTGCATTGTTAAACATTATAACATTAGATTGTTATATCTTAAACGTTAAAGTAAAAAAGTAAACATAAAAAGCAGAGCATTGCACTGTGTACTGTATACGGCTCATTCATCTGCTGAGTATTTGTTTTTTTAACCGCCAGGACAATTCGTTTGATCTGGAGAAATAAACAATATACTGTGTCTAACGTGACAGCCTCGCAGAGTGTTTTTTGTTTCAAAATTATTACAAAAAATGTTTGAATAACGGGAACAAGACAATTTTGTAAGAAATCTTTGCCATTGAAAGCTGCCGATGATTTCTTTATATTTAATCGTGACGATTCTGATCATCATCAGAATCATCATCTGATTCTTTTATTCTTATCCTCAGGCAGTCAAAGATAAAATCAAATTCCAATCAAATTTAAAAATATTCTTCGATTTTTACTCTACAATAATACATACATACATACATACATACATACATACATACATACATACATACATACATACATACATACATACATACATACATACATACATACATAC
>NW_024582476.1:967059-985872 GCF_018398535.1 Haplochromis burtoni | reverse complement strand
ACACAAATAATGGATTTGTTCCAAAAACGAAGGCTGTTAGGTAAAAGCAGGGAGATGAAATTTTCAGTATTTTCCTCTGAAGTGTGCCGGAGTAAAAGAATACAGTTGCAGGGGGAAATATAAAGTAGAAGTTCCCTAGATTTGTACATTAGCTCAGTCCTGTTACACTCTAGATTGCGAGAGTTCCCTTGAAGCAATCTCGCTCCAGCCTCTAACTCCTCAGCTCAGGCATCTTCTGACAGAAACATGTCTGCACATATAACAAAAGTGATTATAGTGATTCAGAGGAGTTGCAGTAACAAGTAACCAAGAAAATGCTGAGACTGGTATATTTAGGCACTGTCTTTACTACAGAATCAGAATCGTCTTTATTTTACCAAGTTTGTGCACACAAACAAGGAATTTGACTTATGTTGCTCTCTGTATGCCATAAACAGAAAGGGCAGCATGTACATTTTTTTCCAGCGTGGGATTTAAATAAGTTCTCTGACTGCTGTCACGGTAACACCTCAGTGTAAGCTAAGTGCCGTGACTCTGCTTGCACAAGCAAAATTCTTGTACCTAACCCTGACTGCAGGAGCACACCCTATCCGCCTGTCTGGAAGTGTAATTGTGTTTTCCGACTGCACCTAAACGCAGCATCCATGGCAAACAAATTACTCAAAGTGTCCGGCGAGCCCTTTAAGAACCTTCTGGGTGTGGAAAAGGGGAGTTTTTTGTGTTTCTGTTGCCAGCTGGGTACGCTCCATTGCGCTTTGTCATTGACTTTTACTAAGGATATTGGACTCAGATATGTTTATAATATCGCTTGAAGTAGAAAATATACTCACTAAGAACATATACTCACTACATTGAGGGGTTGGTAAGAGCGGGTTTTAATTTTAGCGATGGAAAGCTTATTTAAGAAAGAACAGTGAGGCGTCATTTAAGTGTGGATTTTGGAATGGGACGCGGTCAGAGGGATCGTAGCTGCTCTTTTAATTACGACACGGTAAGGAGCAAAAAAGTGGTCAGGGCACCAGGATACAATTAAACCGAAGCATTAGCAGCGCGGACGAATAAAAGAGGGAAGTGAGCCTAGGCTGCGGGAATTCACTGTTTCGATCAGTTTATTTGTAACCACCCGTTGCCGCAGGCTCCCACGGACACGATGGTTTCCGAACCTCGGAGCGGAATGTGTGGAGTAGCCTCAAGTGAACAGAAATGAGCGGTGTGTGCCACGGACGAGCGTAGGCAGCGCCTCTGTGGAAAGCGGACTCAGTGTTTCTATTGTGTTATAAAGTCGAGCGGTGCACAAGATGGTTCATCCTCCGCTGGAGTTCAGCGACTGCTATCTGGACAGTCCGGATTTCAGAGAGACTCTCAAGTGCTACGAGCTGGAGCTGGAGAGGACAAACAAATTCCTCAAAGAAGTGATCAAAGACGGGAATAGTGTGATCACTGCAATCAAGGGTGAGCATGCTTAGTTAGATTGCTCTTTTTTGCGATTTGCATGTAGATTTAGGGCTCTGATGCCAATGGATCAGCATCCCCTCCGTTATTTTACGTAGGCCTGCAGGATAAAGTGTGTATTTATGTGGGAGAGGAGTATTCAGGGAGTTGTTATTGCTCTCCAGGGAAAAGCCATAAAAAAGGAGAAAGAGCTTTGAACTGAGAGGCCACAGAGCTGCAGATGTGCAGGATGACCAGCACTATTGTTCCCCAACAGCTGTCTCCTTTTTGGAGGGCTTGCATCAGTCCCTGCATCGCCTCTCCACTTCTCTGTGCGCTCATGTTTAGGTGGGACCATTCCCACTGATAGAATAGGTCAGAGCCAGGGACGCCACGCAGACGCAGAACTGTACATGCGTATATTTGGGTCAGCGTGGCACCCACTGGGGGTGATATTGTTTGTTTTGTTTGACTCACCAAGATACTGCTGTGGAAATCCTGAATGGCAAAGCTGTTCACCTCGAAAACAGAAACTGTCATTGTAGGTACTGTAGTGGTGCTGGGGGGCGGTGAGGGTCCAATAGTAAATCCAGATAATAGTCAGAGGTCACGAGTTGCTGGGACAAAGTCCATGGAAAGCAACCCCCCCCAAACATTTTTCAAGGTTCATGTCATCCTGCTCATCAGAATGCTCATGTCCTTTAATGCTTTTTCAGCCTCAGCACTGATTGTCATCAAATATGATTTCTTTAGAGCTAAAACACAAGAAGAAAGGGGGTTGGGTGCACAATTGGCTGATGGAAAGAACATTAAACGATTGTTCCACTGAAAAAAGTATGAGGCTAGATACAACTAGCCAAGTTCTCTGGACTAAATAGTCTACAGCAGTGATGTGAAGGGCTCTGTTTTGTTTTGATAGTAAAAGCCAGGCATGACGGGGATAATGTATTGCATTATTAACCACATACTGGCTGCTACACCGCTGCTGAATCCTGCCAAGGATGTCTTTCATACTTTCCGGTTTCCTATCAGGGGAAACATGAAACACCAACTTCTAATAATCTTGGCCTGTGCTTAGATTCATGAGAACTGGACTGAATTTAAAAGCAGTGTATGTAACTTGTCATTAATTACAGATCACGCTTCGTGTTTTTATTTTCTCTCTTTTTCAGGATACTCTTTGGCAGTGCAGAAGTTTTCCCAGACTCTCAGTGTGTTCCAGTTCGACTTCATCGGCGACTCACTGACGGATGACGAGATTAACATTGGTAAGAGTGATAAAGGCGCACTGCCTTGGATTTTGCTTGAGTTTTTAAGCAGTCAGAGTAAATACGTGGCCAGAAATATTCCAATTTATTGTCGTTTTTCTACATTTGTGTTTCTCCGCTTGAACGCGGTGGAAAGCACAGCACTTTTGGCTGTCAGCTGATAATGCCTCAGAATTTAGATAAGAGGAAACATAAGGCTTTGTGTGCTCCACTATAACCTGCCTCAGAGCTCTATGGAAAACGTACATAAAGATTAGTGGAAATTCTATGAGCATAAATCATAAAGTGAGTTTTGTAAAGTTCTGAGCAAGTGTTATCTGCTGCTTTCCTAATATGTCCTCTGACTCAGCCAGTTTCGATAACACCATGCAAAAGTTATCCTCTTTTGGTGCTTTCCTCCCCAGCGCAGTCATTCCAGGAGTTTGCTGGACTTCTGCAGGAAGTGGAGCACGACAGGATGATGCTGGTGGGTTATCAACTTCCTCCATGCTGACTGTGCATGCTGCTTGAAGTCTTGCTGGATATTGGACACCGCATTAATTTATCCTGCGCGAAAAGTGATACTGCTTTAAAGGAAACCACTAATGCATTCTGTTTCTTTTTTTTTTTTTGCTGTGATGCCATCTTTAATGTGTTCATTTTGTCACACAAGACATGTCAGTTGTGTAAAGGTGTGGCTGCATGCAAGCACTGTGAAGTGTAATGCTGGTAATCATTTTGGTATCACTTCCCCTCTTGGGTTTCTTCTTCTCTTTTTGTTTATGGTTACATATTGGCCTGCTGTTGGTAGAAATTTTGATGCAAGTTTTGTCACCTCAGTTTTTGCTGATTCACACACTTTATTATTCTCCGAGTAATTAAGGCAGGCAGGTTATTACAATGGGAGAAGCAGTTCCTGTTTGACTGGATTCTCCAGATAGAGATGTAAATCTAAAACCGGAGGTCATCTTGCTAATTGAACTTGCAGCAGGTGCTCAGAACTGTGATGTTTGTTTGTTTTTTGTTTTGTTTTGTTTTGAAAAGTGTATAGATTTTAAAAAAAAATCAAAACTCTTTACATTATCTTAGAAAGTGAATCTACAAACACGGTATGTTTAGTAGCCGTCAGTAACGGTTTGTTTTTTTCCTGTCCAGGTTCAGAATGCATCAGATCTACTCATCAAGCCCTTGGAGAAGTTCAGAAAGGAGCAAATAGGAGTAACAAAAGTAAGTTCTTTGTTTACCCTGCCTTGTAAGTGACATCACGGCTCATTCCTGTAAATGGCACTGGAAGCACTTGATCTACTTCAGTAGCTTCAAAATGTGCTTCTCTGCTTGGACAGTCAGGTCATTAAAGTGTATATATAACCCCCCTCTCCTTGCCACAAAGCCCAGACAGGATGTCATAAGGTACTTCCCCGGATTTGTGTATAAACTATTTTTGAAGCACAATAACCTGTCTTCTTTGTTAAAAACAGGATATTGCAGGTGTTTTTAGTGCGTGCACGCTGTAGTTGAGAGCAGCTCAACAAATTTCTTTATTTCGTTCTAAGGTGATATCATTAAAGTTAGGATTTTATATTGTGATTATTCAAAATGATGTTTGGAAGTCTCATATTTAAAATATTCTCATCAAGCATCTGTTGATTCTGATTATTAAATGTAGCAAAGCCCTGCCCTAATAGATGTACCGCTTAATAAAATCAGGGTACATATTCTTAAGGGTATACAAACAGACAAAACGGTCAAAAATTATATTAATTTATCTACAGTCAGTACTGAGAAAAATTAAACCCACCTTTACAGTTTCCATAAGAATTATGAATGAGTAACATCCAGGTGCTGCTAATCAAACTGAGCATCGGTTTGGCACTTTGCTGCTCTACAGAAAACATGGAAAAACTAAAAAAATAAATAAATTAGGAACTACATGTTAGTCTCTACATGTCTCAGTTAAATGTTAAAGTTCTTGGCAGCACAATTGCAAAAATACTGAATAAATATTTCTTGTTTGGAAGGCTTGTCAGGAGAAAGTCTCTTCTTTCTAAAAAGAACATGGTAGCACAGCGTAGGTTTGCAAAGTTGCATCTGGAGAAACCAAAAGACTTCCATAGCAATGTCCTTTGGACAGACAAGACCAAAGGGGTGTATCTTCACTTTGTAAGGGTGGAGATTTGAGCTTGTTGTGTAGCCACTGGACCTGGGAACTTTTCACTTATTGGCTCAACTATGAACTTCTCTATATATCAAAGTATTCTAGAGTCAAATTGTCAGCCGTCAATCCAGTAGCTAAAACTTAGGCCAAATTGTAACATGCAACAAGAGAAAGGGCTAGAGCACAGCAGCAAATCCACAAAGAAAAGAATCGAGGTGTAGCAGCGGCTGAGAGCTGTACGTAAATAAATGCCTACATGCCTCAGTGAACCGAAGCAATGTTGTAAAAAAGGGTGGGCCAAAATTCCTCCACTATGACATGAGAGACTGATAAAGCAATACAGGGAACAATTAGTTATAGCTATTAATGTTAAAGCGACTCTATCACAGGGTATGTCATACAAATTTGCATCTACTAACGTTACAATATAGCTATTGAATCTGGTCTTTGATATTTTACAGGGTTTACATTTTCAAGTTTTCACGTTTCTGTCTGTATTTGTACTCATTGTACTTTTTTATTGTCTAGTCATTTATCATTTAGTGAGCACTTACAAGAAAGCTGTAAGCTTTACCATTTTTGATTACTTTTAGCTCGCTACTTTAGCAAATGTTGGTTAAGTTATATTTTTTGAGCTTCATGAACTTGAACTTTTAAGGATTTATTCCTACTACTGTACCAAAACCGTTGCATAATGTTTATTTTATCATTTGTATATTATCAGTTTAGCTAGTGTTTTTTGTATTTTGCTACTTTTAGCTATCTTTTTAATATTCTCAGCTCGCTTGCTAACTTTTCATGTAAATACAGTGAAAACACATTTATTTTTAGATGTTACAGCTGACAGTTGACACGTACTGGCATTTTAATATTGAGATATAATCTATAGGTTTTAGCATTAGCCTGAGCCTGACTGATAGCAGATGGCTATTAGCAGCAGATTCAAGATGGTGTGTTATCAGCTATATGCATTTTCAAATTTATAAGCCACAATTCTACAACAAAAAGAAAGAAACATGCAAACAGGTGATTTGTAAAAGTTCTCTGTTACATAATTTGACTTGCAGAGGTGACTTTGGAACTGTGAATGCAATGCAAAAGGCAGTACTGAACTGCACACTGGAGTTTGGTGGTCTCTAATAATAAATAATCTTTTTCTACAATCTGTTTTGCAGGAAAAGAAAAAGAAGTTTGATAAAGAGAGTGAAAAATATTACTCCCAATTAGACAAACACTTGAATCTCTCTGCCAAGAAGAGAGAGACTCAGCTTCAAGAGGTTAGTTGAAGTAAAACAAATACTTTGCATCACTTGGGTAGGGAAATATATAGGTGAGAACCATTTTAAAAAAGATGATATTTTTGTTGAATTTTCAATAGGCTGATGAACTCCTAGATAAAGAGCGTGTAAACTTCTATGAATCTTCAGTCGAGTACGTATACCAGATACACCAGGTTCAGGACAGGAAGAAGTTTGACGTGGTGGAGCCGGTGAGTGCGGTTTTTGTGCTTCCACGCACATAACAAAACATTGAGGAAATATTCCTTGTGTCATTCATGCATTGTTTGCGTTGACTCTTGTTGTATGTAATGCACACACTCGTTGGACAGGTGCTGGCGTTTCTTCACAGCATTTTAACACTTAACAACCTGACAGTGGAGATGACTCAGGACTTCATGCCTTACAAGCAGGAACTGCAGCTAAGCTTGCAGAACGTAAGCACTGTTACCGACAATGCCATCAGCAAAATTCACTTTCCTTAAATCATATACATTGTTTTAAGTACTTTCCGGTTTTGCCTGCAGACAAGAAACAACTATGAAAGCACTTGTGAGGAGTTGGAGGAGCTAATGAAAAGGATGAAACAGCCTTCCCAGATCTATAAAATGCACAATTTTCCAATGAGGGGTTATTTGTATTGTCAGGAGAAGCGTAAGTGGGTTGCTATATGTTTATGTGGAATCTAGTTGTTTCTGTAGGCTCTTTTTAAAAAAAAAAACCCCCAAAAAAACTGCTTTGTATTCCTCCAGGGGCTCTGGGTATGACATGGGTCAAATATTATTGTAAGTATCAGAAAGAGGGGAGAGTGCTAGTCATGGTACCTTGTGAACAGAAGACTACAACTAAACAGGTGCTGACCCACCTTCAGCAAACACCAAATTTCCTCAGAAGACTTTCTCTTATATTGTTGTCTCCATTATGTTTACTGATTACTTTCCAACTCTCTGTCCTCACCTGAAGGGCTCCATACAGCTCACACTGAAATCCTGCATCCGCCGGAAGACAGAATCCATAGATAAGCGCTTTTGCTTTGACGTGGAAACCATCGAGAGGTTAGTGCAAACAAGCTGAGAAACTGTGAGACAAAAGCCTTATGGGATAAACAGATTCAGGCAGCGAGGTGAACAGGTGGTTTACAAGGACATGGTGTGAAGGCTTAATGGAGTGTAGCCCAAACAATCCCTAAGCAAAGAGCTGGAAACAGATGGCAAACTTTCCGAGGACAGAACACAACAGGCTCATATTTATATAAGCAGGCCAGTCAGGACAACATGCATTTTAATAGCCTCATAAGCCACAGGGATTTCTGTCACACAACAGGTTTGTGTCGTGAAATCGGTAAAAATATTTGGGTTTTCTTTTTTTTAAAAAAAGGTTTAAAAGCAGCTTGAATTATACATCGCTCTGAATCCTGATTGTTAACTGAATATAACCAGGAGTTGGCTGTTTGAGCAACTCAAGGTGGCAGTGCTGTCTAATGTAGGAGCTAATGCTGTGAGTTCAGGCAAAGAAAAGCCTGCACAAATGGGCCTGAAAGGCAACCGGCTCTAACCTTTGACCTTAGTGGAAGTGGATTAAAAGTGAAGATTGTTACAGGTCTCTCATATCCTCTGACAATTTAGTACCTGCTTGTTTATTTGTTAAAAATACAAATTGCCGTTTGATTAGCTGGTCTGGATTTAGGGACGGCTCTGTTTAAGGTATTAGAGGTTATCCACAAGATTCCTGGTTTGATGCCGGTCCTATGAGGTGCATTACAAAGTATACATGGGCAAGATGCTGAATCCGAAATAGACCCTGATGCACAGACTGTGTGTGTGTGAGTGTGTGACAGAAATTTTTATGCATAGACTAAACTAGTTCTCTGCAGCCTTATTTAAATCATAGCATTTTGTTAACATTCTGGATTCACTGTAAAGTAAAACCACGATACCAAGGCAATAAATCATCTCCCCTTACGCACTGGTGAGAAAAATTCAAATATTTGGCACAACCGTGTGCCTGTTATGCTTTTGGTTTCACGCACTTCTGATTTCTGTTACATTTGTTTTTTTTTAGAAAAGTCAGCATTTGGCTCACTCGTGTTGATGTTTCTACGGAAGAGCAGAGCTTTGATCTCAGTTTAGACGTATTCTTCCAAACTTTCTAACACAAATTATTCTGTCATCGGGAAAACACCTGCAAGCCTCATCTAACGCCTCACCTTTTGCTCAATTGGTTCCTGTCAGAGGAGCCGCCAGAGCCCCCCACCTGCACTCAAAAGTCCAGCACAAGAGCAAAATATTGTGTGCCGTGATGTTTAACCTACTCAGGAGAGTTGGTTGTAGGTTATTAATTGCTGTCTTATATTAATCTTTGCATCATATAATTAGACCCACGAGTAACTCTCCACAGTGCTCCTAGCCTCAAGTAATAGCACTCAGTAACAGAGTGAGTGTGCTGCCTGTGCACCCGGGTTAGCACTGTTTAAAAATTCACATTTTGCATGAAATTATGGTCCATTATAAATTCCAGCAGTGGAATAAACTGCAGTGTCAATGGGTGAATGTGGCTTGTAGTTTAAAAGTGCTTTGAGTGGTCAATAAGACTAAAAAGTACCTTATTAATGCTAACCTGAATACAGATTACTGACCTACGAGAAAAAATCGGAAAACTGGTCAAAATCAACAATGAGTCTTTGCTTCTAAAAGTTAAATTTCCTTTTTATCCACTCAGCTGTGAAAATATATAAGAAGTTATACTGTCATGTTTACATGCTAACGATTATTATTATTATTATTATTATTGTTGTTACTGTATTGATGCATTAATTTTAAATTCTAAGTAGTAGGTAATAAAGGGATTGTTTCAAAACTGCCTTGCACAGCCTCGTGTTGAATAATGATCATTAAAATGGATTTTGAATTTTGGAAGAGTTTTTTGGGTTTGCTTGATTAGCATAATTGGCAGAACAAGCTTTTAAACTCATTGCACAGTTGTTTTGGTTAACAATTGATTCAGTAGCCTACAAGCTGTAAATTCTGGCACTGGATTTTGTTACTTCTGCAGAGGACAGATTGCAGCAGTGGGTTTTCATCATTTCTTT
The DNA here is from genome assembly GCF_018398535.1 of Haplochromis burtoni. NCBI lineage: Eukaryota > Metazoa > Chordata > Actinopteri > Cichliformes > Cichlidae > Haplochromis > Haplochromis burtoni. The sequence continues at coordinate 976,674 of NW_024582476.1, read as the reverse complement.
ATGCTTGTCTTATTTATCTCAATTTGTTCCCATCGCTGCCACATGCGATTTAATCAGCTACTTTAAAGACACTTTGTCTCTCCTCAATTGCTAAGAGAATGTGTATGATGTGTACGAGTGTTTCAAACCCCCCCCCCCAAAACAAGAGCTGGATATTGAAACAGTACACCCTTTTAACTGAAGGATTAAATTGCAACCTTTGCCTTTTTAATGTCATTTGTTTCTGTTTCCATAGAAACACGCCAGTCACTTTCCAAGCTCTTTCGGAGGGAGACAGGAAGTTGTGGATGGAGGCCATGGATGGAAAAGAGCCTGTGAGTTTGTTTCTCATTTCATTTAGGATTATTCTGTGAAAACAGCTTAACGGCCAAAAAGATTAGCAGAGCAATTTTGTCCCTTCAGCGAGGCTACTGCGCTGGAGCCGTTTCCCTCCATGTGCAGTCTAACACAGGGCTTGTTTTTTTTTATTTTTGGGGGGTTTTTTTGTGTTAAATTAATCTTCTTGGATGGTTGCTAAACACACATTGCCTGATGTCAACTACATGTTTGGATTTGGATTGCACGGAAAACAAAAAAAAGTTTTATCTTTGCATCATCAAACAGAGAAAACAATCTGGAACTGTGTGTTATTTTAAATGCTTTATGTAAAAAAAAAAAATAAAAAAAGCTGCCCTTTCATAATTGTTGTTTTTTGTGTGTGTGTTTTTTTTTTTTTGTTTTTTTTTTTCCAATTTCACTTGCATGGCTGCTCAAATTTGACATTTGTTAAGCAGCGCAGGAAAAAAGGCAGCGGGTAGCTCATTATAATTTTTCTATTACATATGTGAGAGCTATGGTGTGAAGCTTGACTTTCACATGAACACACACACCTACGTACAGCTAAATGATGGCACCTGGTTAGTTAAGAGCCTTTTGCTGAATTTGTGCTGAATTGTTTTTCGTGCTTTCTGATTCTTGAAATCACATTTGGGTGTTGATGAAGCCCCGCCTCTAAAACAAAACAAACAAACAACCCCCCAAAAAAAAAAAGCTGCCAACTTGTTACTCCACCATCTCTCTTCACTCTTTTGTTCAAAGTAACAAAAGTGCCTTTACTAGCAAAATTCCAGTGTTAATTCCTCTTTATGTTTGTAGATGTTATCATTTTTTGCTTTCAGTATTGCCCGCTCTCTGCAGTTCTCACATCAACATCTCTTGCCCGCATGTTTTAATGCATTGGTGTTGTGTGAGACACAATGCAACAGTCATTGCCAGGGGATATGAAAATAACAGAACATGCTTTTTAGTACCCTTTTTTTCTGCAGAGTTCCCCCTTTTCTTCTTTATATATTATGAAAGTTGCACAAGAGCTTTTCTGCCCAAAATAAGCTGGAACTGTGAATTTCCAGTGGACTTCAGACTATCTGGCCTTTAGACTTCTGAATACATGAAATTGTCTGAGTTGTAGCACTGCTTTTTTCCATTTTTTTTTTTTTTCGTTCACTTTATGCAATCCACACAGTGCAGAATGCATTTGCTTTGTTTTCACATGTGCACTCACTGGTCACTTTTTGGGTACGCCTGTTCAACTCCTTACTATTGAAAATATCTCTTTAGGACTGTAAGTAAGTAAGTAAGTAAACTTTATTTATTAAGCGCTTTTCGCAGACAGGCAATCACAAAGCGCTGTACACAAATATTAAAATATTAAAATAAACAATAAAATCAATAGACATTATATACAACGTAAAAGATCAAATGTAAATAATGTAAAAAAAATAAAATAAAATATGTAGATCAACAAAAGACTGTGAAGACATAGTCAATCTGCTAATGTTCAAACGTAGCATCAGAATGAGGAAGAATCAGTGATTTGAGTGACTAAATATTGCTGATTGTTGGTGTCATAGAAGGCCAAAAGCAACTAAGAGAACCAATCATTATGTCAAGCTACACAGAAGAACATCTCTGAAGGCAAAACAAATCAAACTTTGAAGCATCTGGGGTACAGCAGCTGAAGACCACACCAGGTGTGACCTCTGTCAGCTAAGAACAGGATACTGAGGCTACAATATAAATGGACAGTATAAGTCTTTAGTGTAAATGACATGTAAGCATGTATCTGTCCTTCCTTGTATCAACAGTTTAGGCTGCTGGTGGTGTAATGATACGGAGGATATCTTCTTGGCATACTTTGAGCTCTGTTTTACCAGCTGAGCATTGCTGATCATGTCCATTCATCTTTGACCACATTGTACCCATCTTCTGATTACTGCTTCCAGCAGGATAAAAATCCATGTGACACAGCTCAGATTATCTCGCACTGGTTTCTTCACCGCGACAGTGAGTTCCCTGTCCTCCCCAGTCACCAGATCTCAATCCAATAGATGAGTTGGGGTCGAGTTTTCCATCATGGATGTGACTGCTACCATGCAATCTTCCTTTTTCAGCTGCTCCCTTTAGGGGTTGGATCATCTGCATCCAAGATTTTATGCCGAATGCCCTCACTGACACCAACCTCCCCACCTGACTGGGCTTGGGACAGGCACTGTCATGGTGTGTCGTGGTTGGGTTGATGCTGTAATGGTAATATGGACCAAAACTTCTTAGGAAGCATTCCAGCTTCCATCATTGTGTTGAATCTTTGCTATGAAGAACTAAGGCAGCTCTGATGGCAAAAACCGGTTTATCCTGGTACTAGCAATATGTACCTAATAAAGTGGCCAGTGAGTGTAGATCTTTCTGTACTTCCTCTACTCTTCTTAGTGCACTTCTTTACTTTGATTAACTTCCACGGGTGGAAATTGGAGTTGCAGAAGAAGTTGACACGATTGAGCCCATATATCACAATATAATATGACACTTAGATCCCTTGAAGCCCTTGTTTTGTTTGATTTCCATGAAATCAAACAAAAGAGCTCTAAGATGCCATCATTCATGAGGCGTCCAATTTTTTAAGAAAGCAATAGAGTTTTGTTGTTTTGGGTTTTTTTGTCCACACCATCTGTCCACTAAGATTCCTGAAATTTGGCTTGGTAGCTTTTGCCATCTTTCTGACAGTTAGACAAACAGCACTGCAAACCTACCTCTGACCCAGCTTTCACTTTGGCAGAGGAATAAGAGAAAAATGTCTGCATGCACTTCTCCAAAGTTTCCTAAGCAACTAGAAATGTTGGCAAGTTTCATGCTAGCCACTGAAATTAAAGTAAGCATCTAAACGTTGTAGGAAAAAGTCCATTTTAATTGTTGGCTAATGTTCTTCTCTAGCATTAGGTTTTCTATCACATCTAGAATTTGTAAGTAATGAACAAAAAAAAAGCCTTGCATAAACTTGTATGGATAAACAGTCATAGATGAACTCTAGGTGTGACTGTTATATTTTACACTTCAGCTGCATAAGCACACTTATGCAGGGCGAGCATTTGTAGCCAAACAAATGCTCGCCCTGCATAAGTGTCTCTGAACAAAGCTGTACCATGTCTCTGCTGGTTTGGAGCTGGCCAGGACCTCTGACTTTCATTAAAGGGGAGGGGAGTGAGCTATTTCACGGCGAGGATCACACACAAAAAAAGTGCTCAAAGTAGAAGTGCGTCTTTTTTCTTTTTTTTGTCATTACTGTAGTTATCATGCACTTTCAATCTGCTCATGAGGTAAACTCGAACCAGAACTCAAAAATCATGCTAATATTCTTGTCAACTCCTCTGAAATCCTTCACTGTGCCTTTCAAGTGTTTGTTTCCTCTCATTTTTAAGGATTTATTTTTCATTAGTTCCACTGTGTGTTTGATTTTTTTTTTTCCTGCACAATCCTCACTTTTTTTTTTACTGCATCTTTTTTTTAATTTCAGATTTATCATTCACCAATTCACAAGCAAGCTGAAAGTAAGTCACTCATCAGTTTCTTCAATGTCTAAAGCTGTAATATTATTTTATGTGGACAGATGCTATACTGTCCTACTTTCCATCTCATGCCATTGAATGCATCCATTTAGCAGTGACAAGTATGTGCTTGATAATCGTGGCTTTTTCGTAAATGTAAATTATTATTTTTTGTTTCCACAGTGGAACTGAATGAAACTGGATTCAAGTTTGTGCGAAAGTGCATCAATTACATTGAAACAAAAGGTAAACGCTTCTGTTAAAGGATCGTTCTTGCTTTTTTTGCCTTTTTAATTTTTCTTCTTTCCCTTAAGGGGGCGTAGTTGAGTCACGTGTGACACATTGACACTACTCGCTGGCTGCTCTCTGTGAGACATGCCCTTCTTTATAATAAGAGTTGTCTGAAATGTAGTATTTTTCACATTATAAAGGATTTTAATCATCACGTTGCTCTCTCTCTCTTGCTTGTTATGTGAGGGTCTATTAAATTCAGAGGTTTTTACCTTTTCTTCACATCTTCCCTTCATGCTCATTGTTGCTAAAACTCACACCCTAATGATTAAAACCTACAGTCACAGTATTTTTCTCCAGTGTCATGATTCATCTTACTGGAATGAAGCTAAGCTCTAAAAACATTAACATGTCTATGTTTTAAACCGAATACACTAGTGAAAGAAAGATTTTTTTTTTTTTTTTTTTTTTGCATCTGTAATCAAAATCAGGGAACATCAGGAACATTCAAGGGAATCATGTGGGCATTTCCACAGCTCTCTATTTGTCCATGCACTTTTTTTTTTTTCTTTTCTTTTAACCTTCCCCATGTCTTCTTCCTAGGAGCCACACAGGAAGGAGTGTACAGGACGGTTGGCAGCAACATCCAAGTGCAGAAGCTTTTAAACGCCTTCTTCGGTAAGCTTGTGAAAATTTGCTACATCTGTCCTTTTACAATGTTTCACTCTGTTAGACTTATTAACACGGCACAACAGGTTCTGCAAGTTTCAATCGGGCATGACAGGGAAACATCTGCTGACTCACTGTCCTGCTTCTGGAAGGCTCAACCTTAAAATTGCTTTAAGCTATATCCATGGTAGCCAGTAGCTGATCATTTTAGCCATGTTAGTTTTATTTAAAACAGATCCATTCCATATTTGTAATGCTGACTGTGACAGTTAGCATCACTTAAATGGACCATAATTTACAGAATTAACTTCAAACTAGCCACTGAAGCCATAAACTCATAGTGTTTTGAAGTGAGAGAGCAAGGGATCTTAAGGGGTCATTTACTAATATGTCTGCCACTGGGATATGTTTTTGCAGCCACAGGCTGTACATAAAAGATGGATTTGTTTCCTTTTTTTAAAATGTCCAGCAGGGGGCGACCAATGTGGTTGCTAAAGTGTTTGCGGTTCTGCAATAGACCATATCTATTGGTCTAGGCCATATCCTCCTGAAAACTTTGGAAAAAAAGAATCTTCAAATGTAACTTTTTTGTGATTTCCTGCCCCAAAAAACACATGAGATATCAATGGAAAGCCAAGGATGTCCTCTGTTTAGTACACCGGGACTTAGGTAGCTCAAATAAGTAAAAAACAAAAAAAGAAATGGCTATTATAGAGGACATAAAGAATAAGCTGGTTCTCAGAAGATTTCAGATAGAACGTAAAGTTAATTTTGTAAATTATGATGCCTTTTAGAGTCAGACATAAAGATAAAACAGGATGTGCTCAATGAGTAACGACTTGTCAATCATAAGTCGTGGGCTGTCTCTCTTTCAGCAAGATGGTGACAATGAAAACGGTCAGCTCCAGGCTTCACTACAGGATGCCACAAACCAGTTGGTGAAATCACAGTGGCTACATCCATCAGTTATGACACTTCAAGCTGGGGGCAACCACGCTAGTTTAAGGCACCTTGGCCAGGGCTTTCTTTTCAGACTCAGAAACTATGCCTTCATTAGGGTAGAACATTTCAGGTTCAATACCAATAATGTGTTTCATAGTAGTGGTGTGAACTTTCTCTGTTTACTCTAGGCTTTCTGCTCCATTTTCCTGTGTGTGCTCAAACAGAAAATAGATCAAACCAGACTTCATTTAAACATCAGTGCATTCAGATCTGATGGATCCCCGCAGCCAAATGACAGAGATGTGGAAATTACTTTCGATTTTTTGGTCAGATTAAAGTGAAATTATTAACTTTAGGGATTTAATATTCTTGGTGATAAACAACCTACAAATAATTCAAATAAAAAAATTGAATTGAATTATTATAAATACAGGTGCTTTATATTTTAAGGTAAAAACCCTACAAGACTCCAGCAATGTGACAATCCCCTGCAAGCAAGTGCTTGGCAACGGTGGGAAGAAGGAAGAACTCCCTTTTTAACAGGAAGAAACTGCCGGCAGAACCGAGCTCAGGGAGGGGTGGCCATCTGCTGCCACTGAATAATTTTCAAATCTCTGTTCTTTTAGTTGCAATCGAGCAGTGCAGAATAGACTTGGCAGCAGGTTAGGATCACGCATGAAAACATTTATATATTTTCTGCATTAGTAGCTGAATGCTAAACAAAGTCGGCACATTTTGCACTGCCGCAACTGTAGTTGACAATTTGGTGAAAAAAAAGAAAGCGTCTTTTCCAGCCAATTTGAAACCATAACCTGCCCTGGATCAGGTCAGGACAAGTTGCTATAGTAACTGACCAGGTAAAGCGAGAGCCACCTTCGTGATACTTAAAACTCTGACTTTGAGCTCACCAGACCTCACTAACACATTAATGTTGCTTGTAGTAAACCCCTCTGCTCCTGATGACAGTGGGTCCTTTGAGGTTGCTGTAGAGCTGGCGTTCTCCCCCAGCTGTGTGGGGAGATGTGTGTAAACATAACTGTGAAGGAATGCTGCTGTTGCTCTTTTTTTTGTCAGATGTCCTCAAGATGCTTATCTGTTATACAATGTGGTCCACACATGTCACATCTAGTTAATGTCTTTGAGTAATTAAGGTAGCATGAGCCTTTTTCCTGCTCTTTCATAGACTCTGCAAACCCAGGAGATGTGGATCTCCACAGCAGCGACTGGGATGTTAAAACAGTCACAAGTGCTTTGAAGTTTTATCTCAGGTATGTGTGTGTGTTTACATATGACATTATATTATATTATTTCCTTATTATTATTATTATTATTATTATTATTATTATTATTATTATTATTATTATTATTATTATTAAATGCCTTTTAATTGGTCCAGGGTCAGATTTGTTTATATTCTTACATGCACTTTTGCAAAATATATAATCACAGGGTTGTAAAATCCCCAAAGTATTTTTCCAGCATTGATCGTATAATATTTACAGATGTGGATCTGCACATCTGAAACACATTTTTATTACCACATTAACAAATGTGGGCTTGACAGAAGATGCACTTGCTTTCTCTCGCTCTCTGTCTCATTACTTTCTAGTGTAACTCTATACTGAGGGAATGCTGCTTTTTGGCTTTGTCGTGTTTTTAATGTGGTGAGTTATATTGCACTTGTGTGTTCTTATTTATTTGCAGGAGTTTGTCTGAACCTCTAATGACCTACAGTCTGCACAGAGACCTCATGTGTGCTGCAAGTAAGATGTGTTTTGGAAGTGATCCATTGCTAAGACCGGGGAGGTTATGTTCTAATGTGTGCCTCCTCTCTAAAATCTTTCCTTGAATCTAGACTTGCCAAAGGCTTGTGTTATGTATATGTACATGGTCCAATCCAGTTGGTTTTCTGTTTAACTATGCCAGGGAAATGGAAAGTTAAAGAGTGACATGTGCTTTTTGCACTTGTACTTCTTTAAGTACAAGTGCAACACTATATAACTCTGGACACTAAAGGAAATCTGAGACTCCTATTTGTTTTTATCTGTCACACAGCAATACTGTAAAAACCAAGAAGACAATGACTTTAATAGCATCAGCCTCATTCTGTCAGGATGTTGCATTAAGGCAGCTGGTGGCCTCAGGCTCCTGGAAATGCCATTCATTATAGGAAATGGGGGGCTTCTCGTTATATGGCCCGACATTCTGGAGACACTCTTTTATTAGTTTCACGACGGTGCAGAAAGGCTGTTGCCCAGTCCATGCTCTCTCAGAAAGTGATGCTGTTTTTGGTTGTGATTAACACAGAACGATTGATTTTATTGAGATGACATAAAAGGAAAAGGAAAATGAAATGATCATGATTTCTATAACTTCTTGTCTGTGTGACAGAGTCAGATAATCTGGACATTCGACTGAGTGAAATCCATTCACTTACCTACAAGCTGCCAGAGAAGAATCGGGAAATGCTGGAGATGCTTATAAAGCACTTGGTGAAGTAAGTGCGAGCTTACTCGAATGCAACTTGCAATGCAGCTCTTCCTGTCGTTCTAGAAGGAGCTCTGTTCGCGTGCCACTGGCTGTTTTGAGTTAGTGTTTTACTCAACCCAGCCTTCCATTTGTTGACAGCGTGTGCAGCCACAGCGACGAAAACCTGATGACTTCTTCAAATATGGCGGTTATCTTTGGGCCCACGCTAATGAGAGCAAAGGAGGAAACTGTGGCGGCCATGTTGGATATCAAGTTCCAAAATATCGTGGTTGAGATTCTGATAGAGCACTGCAAAAAGGTACGGCTGAAGTGATGTCGTTCACCCAGAGAGTTGTGAGACCATTAAAATTCATAGGTATATTAAGCTATTACTGTTGGTGGTTTGCTTAACGTAAAGTAAGGGGGAAAACTGAAAACATGGCTCAGTCCAAAGGTAATAAAATCTACCTACCAGCACTTTTAAAGCCAACTAATCAACATGTTGCCTCCTTTGTTTTGGAGTGTAAAACACAGCTGAGGATTTCTTTCCAAGCTCTTCTTTTTTTTGTCTTGGCAAGGCTGCTGAAGGCTTTGGAGTTTCCTGTACATAACTGCCAGTAAAACAGCAAATTGCTGTTTTTATGGTTTGGGTTTTATATGAGTTGACTAAAAAAGTCCTCAGGACTGAGCCAGGCTATCTGACTGTCCTGCTGGTTGCTCTACATCTATGCTTTTAAAGCGACTTTGCGTAGAACAAGCAGCTTTGTGTTTGTCACCGCTCTAGTCATTAAGTTACTACTTTGGTATTTGTGCTTTTTTTTTCTCTCTCTTTGTTGTTCTATGTTAATGTCATTCTTAAGAAAAAAAAATACTTTTCTAGTTTCTTTTTTTCTTTATCATGTAAAGATTTTTTACTTCTTTCAGCTGAGACTCTGTGGAGCTGAAAAAGTAGCCAGTGAACTAAAGTGTTACTGTGACTTTTTTTCTTTTTCTTTTTTCAATATGGTTGCAGATCTTCAGTCATATGCCAGAGGACAGCACTGCCCCACCTGTCCCTCCCCCGCGGATCAACCCGAGAAAACGGCAACCCATCACAATCTCCAAGCGACCGGCTCGTGTTTATCAAGCTCTTAGTCACGAGCTTTACCAGCACACTGAGAGTAATTATCAGCCTCTCTTGGCCTGATTGTCACCATCATCCTCATCATTATCCCATGCTGTCTTTGCTGAGCATACAGTAGATTTTTTAAAAATGTTGTTTTTAAATATATTAATTAATTCATTTTATTCTTTAAAAAGACTCGTACCACAGCGTACCTGCAGGGTCATTTCTTGACATTTTCGAAATAGGATTTATTGTTGTGTGTGTGTGTGTGTGTGTGTGTGTGTGTGTGTGTGTGTGTGTGTGTGTGTGTGTGTGTGTGTGTGTGTGTGTGTGTGTGTGTGT
>NW_024582476.1:958195-967039 GCF_018398535.1 Haplochromis burtoni | reverse complement strand
GGCAAAGCAGTTATTACATACTTCAAAACTTGGAATTTGTTTGTTAAATTAAATTCTATTCTGTTTCTCTTCTATTATGATTCTCTATCTGTATCATCTTCAAATGTTGTTAGAAAATAATTTGGTGCTTCCTTTTTTAAAAAAAAAATTAATTTTGAGCACAAATAAATGTATCTACAATTTGATCTCACGTTAATCTTTTTTTTTTTTTTTTGTCAATTACTCAGGCTAAATCATTCAATTTACTGCTTTATTGAATCTGTTGCTAAGTGAAGTGGCTGTAACTCTTGTCTTTTCATAGACAGTGCGAGAGAAAGTTTGGGTGCATGCAGCTTGCTATGTTTGCATTGTGTGCGTTATGTGGCCAAATAACACGGTTATATGGTTAATCCAGAGCTCGAATGATCAGTTTCTGTGCATTGTAATTATTCTAATAATAGTACAAGTTTACCAGATTAACGTCACAGAGTAAAATATTTCCATATAACTTCATGCTTTTAATTTACAGCAACCAAACTGTTAATGTTGCTTCTTTGTAACAGATGGTCAGAGTGACAATTCCAACGTGGATGATGAAAACCCAGTGAGCCCCACTCCCATACAGCGTCAAAGGAGACAAGTATTAGTACCCAGAGCAGCTATCCGTCAAGACAGGCAACCAGAATCTGATGCTTCTTCAGCAGGGAATGGGGAGCCTGGGATCTACGTGAGCAGGGTGCCATCCTTTCAGGGCAAAAAAACACCTGCAAAAGGAGCAACCACCAAAGAAGGTGATTTAATGGAAAATTCCCTATCTCATACATGCTCGTCAGCAATGAAAAAAGGCCTCTTAGAGGACAGAGGGATACACCGAGTATGAAAAGCAAAGTGGTAGTTTATTATGGCCAAGATCTGGGTAGTCGAGTCTGGAAGAAAATGTTCAACATTCTCAGGCAATGCATGTGGCTACATGTAGCATTTAAAAATCATTAATCTTTTCCATTGACTTGCTCTTTTATCATTAACATGTTTCTTTTACTTTTATACTAATAGTAACAATCATGCCTATTGTGTTGGTTTACGACTTTGTGTGTTTCAGCTTGTACAACGGCTGTAACTTTGATGCCGCTGTGTCTGTCAATTTATTATTTAATTATACACTGCTATAACCTTGGGAAGTAAACAAGTTTAAACTGAGCTTTTTATTTGTTTAAAAAGAACTCGATGGCAAGAAGCAATCATAGTAGAAGATCTCCAGAGTTAATTTATGAAGCAGAGTGTTATGCAAGCATTTAGAGTGAATGAAGCAATGAAGCATGGCAGTCGCTTGGTTGCAGATTTTAAGCTTTTTCTCATGTGTTAACTGTCCATCATATGGATTGAAGTGTTGATTTTAGTTACCAGTGGCCTAAGATGGCCCATTTATAGTATTTATGCACTCATAAAAGCCTTATTTGATGAAAAAAAAAATCTATTTAAGCAAATGTTGATTACACTATTTTTCTACAGCTTGTGGTGTTTAAAATATCAGTATTACATGACATAATTTCATGCTTTCACTTGTAATGTCAAGTGTATTGTCTTTACTGAATATATCAGGAGTTTATCTCAGATAAATAACTGCACAAATGCACTTTATGTGAACTAGTCCAACCCACAATCTCCTGAAATCTCCTGAAATCTCCTGAAAAAAGGGTTATTTTTTTCAGGAGATTCTGATGGTCTGACCAGAACAAGGTCTACAGAGAAACAGCAGATATGTAGACCCCCAGTTAGGCCTCCTGAGCCACCGTCCAGGTTCCCCGCTCCACAAAAGCTTCCAACTACAGCCAGCAGTGAGGGCACAACCACATCCTAGTAAGTACTCTTCATACATGCAAAAGTCTTACAACACATGCTTATATATTTAACTGCAGTGTGTGCAAAATTATTGAGCTTAAATTGTGGTTGACATGAAAATTCCAGTAACTCAGCAGTGCACAATGCCATGTTAATTAAACCACAAAATAATAGTTATTATGACACTAATGCTGAGAGACAGGCCACAAGTTGGAATAAAAACAATGAAACCACAAATCTGTTCTGTCATCGCTGCAGACTACTGATAGTGATGTCATCATGATGTCTCTTTAAGATACCTTGCACAGCACATAAGTCTTCAGTTAATGCCATAGAGCTATACAGCTGATTGAATTAACTTTAGGAACTGTAATGAAGCGTATTGTGATTTTTATTTATTTATTTATTTTATTTTTTTCTCCCCACCTCTGGAGGTGGAAGAGAACAAAAACAGAAATAAAAAGATAGTTATGAACTAGGCTCCATTCATCAGGTGAAAGGAACGTGACTGCAGCTCACCAATGTTTCTAAATAAGCAACTGTTTGCTTCAAAAAAATTGCCACATTACTAAATAAAGATAGTATCTGTTGCTGCCTCCAAAATAAGATTTGTCAGATTTAAGTTGTTTTTCTTGTTAGAGTATAATAATACAGAGCATGTTGGCTCTGCTTAAAATAAATGACCACAGCTGCAACAGCAATGACTGATGGCAGTTTTAAATCTTAAATGCATCATATTGTCTGTGTACAGTGTCAACATCTCTACTATTTTTTCCCCAGCGTTGCATCTAAAACAAAGTTTTTTGAAAACGCCTCCAGGCAAGTCGGCAGGTATGTAAATGCTTTCTTATCAGGTATGCATGCATGCATGTATATATTTTTACATGACAGCTGATGTTCATTTAAAAAAGCTTAGCAGAAGGTGAGACTGATTTAACAAATTCATGTGTACAACTCATTGTCTGTAAAGCTGTGTACATGTTGTTTTTTCCCTGTAAAATTAAAGACAGTCAGTCAGATCATAAATAGCAATCTTACTCCTAAGACAATGCCATGATTTTCTGAACTACTGTTGGACAGCTGGACACAGACAGCTTGCAGCTAAATACAATCAATGCTCTAGAAGGCTCTCAAAAACCCACTCAGCATTGCAAAATCTTAATTACATTTTTGAATAAATGCTAAATATGATTTCCTAAACTCTGAAATGAGATTAAATTTTGTACTGCAAGCTGTAGAAGAATAGTACCCTGTATTGTTAAATGTGACACATTTAAGCAATGTTAATTAAAATGGATTGCCCTTTATTAAAAATAAATTATGTGCTTTTAGGTGTTGTTTGCAAATGCAGAAGAAGAGCTAGGGTTTAAAAATATGAATAGCTTGCATATAGTAAAACCTTGATCTGACAGTTACAAAACCACGATATAGATATTGGTAAGTTTTGAGTTGGAAAGGTTTGGACACAGTTATTTTGAGGGCTGATCTAAGTAATTGCATACGTCTCTGTAATGGTTTCCCTATTAATATACAAAATAAACACAACTTGATTTACTATTGTTTGCAATAGGCAAGGTAACACGTGAAAAGCAGCCGAAGGTTCAAAGTTTTAATTTTTTACATTAATGTGCAAAAAAACAGTTTCATTATTCTTTTTTTTCTATGAATCCTTAACTTGAAGATCTTTTGTTTTGATACAAACAGATATGTTGGTAGCGTAGTAGTTAACATGTTGGCTTGGTAAGCGAAAGGTCACTGGCTTCAATTTCAGCTGGAAACACAAATCAGGAAGGGCATCCAGCATCTATTCTGTGTCCTTGCTCTCATCTCTTTACCCTGACCCACACACAATGGCTGCCACTCCCTGAGCCTGGTTCTCCTAGAGGTTCCTTCCTGTTAAAAAGGAGTTTTTCATTCCTGCTGTCACCAAGGGCTTGCTTTATAGTGCTGATTGTTGGGGCTTTCTCTCTACTATTGTAGGGTCTTTACCTTACAGTATAAAGTACCTTGAGGCGAAAGTTGTTGTACCTTGGTGCTATATAAATAAAATGCAATTAATTAATACATTAAAATGTTGACTGGATTGAATAGTGTTCTTCCTATTCAGGTGTCACTGAATGTAATTTGGGATTACTGTTGCCCAAAGCTGGCTCTGTGTGAGAGTCTTTTCTCTGACTTTTATAAATACCTAAAGCATCATGCAACATACAGAAGTAATTTGGTGAAGCATTACTATGTGGATCAGTTGGGATCTGATGCTTGGCTATGTTTTGTGTACTTGTAAACAACCGCAACATTTAATAAAGGACACTTTGAATATGTCAAATTTATGCATGTGTGTTCGTAAGTGGCTGCATTGTTAGTCGGATAAACTTTCCACTCCTACTTTTTTTTTTTTTCCCCGGTTGCGATATCACTCAGATTTTTCCAACTTGGTAAATCTGTCACTTTGTGTGTCAGGTGTTCTACTTTTTGGATAATTATTTATAAATTCAAGTTTACTTGGTTTGCTCTCATTTGGAGCTTGCAGACTGTGTGTTACGAGTGTGTGAGAAGTAAAATAGCCTCACACACACTCGTGGAGAGATGGAAAACCTGTTCCTATGGGCTCTCTTAGGCCGCCCCCTTTCACAGTCCCTTTTGTGAGGTGGAAAAAGACACACATGTGCTTTGATTTGCAAGTTAAGGTCCTTGCCGTTCACCCTGTAGCTGCTATAAATAAACAGTGTCCAAATGGGAAGAACTAGTGGGAGTGTTATCAAAGAAAGATTATATCCTCATTGTTCTTTAGAGTGTTCTCTTTGAAATTGATGTTCAGTTTATATAAACACGACAAAAAGGGAGGCTAAGCAGCTCGTAAACATTCAGTTTTTGAAGATGATGTCTTGGCTTTGTCAGGACATCTTTTGGGGTGTTCCAGCTATGCAGTGGCTAGTACCCAGTTGGTGCTGACTGTCTGATCCCACAGAAAGTACTGGAGCATAAACATAGCGTTTCCTGTATATGTGGCTGTGTAGAGTAGTTAGAGCAATTTTGAAATAATGAAAGGACCTAATTAACTGAGCTAGACTGTGGTGCAACCTAGGATAAGGTGGATAATGGAGGAGGTGGATAATGTTTACCATATGACATGGATGAATGTTCCCGGTCATTTACCCGATTAGCAGGTGTCAGTGGGAGGCAGTATAGGAAGAATTCAAACCAGAGGAGAAACCGTTTTTTTCTCATGCCAGGAAGCCTTGGATCCTGACATGTATGCTGAAGTTAAATTTAACACTTCACTTTTTCACACCTTCCTAAAATTGTTGGGGACAGCAGACACCCGTTCATGGCAGAGGTATGCCCTGATTGCAGACATCTCTATGAGCATGATGAAGCGAGAATGGTTTGAAAAACATATCAAGAGCTCAAATTGTTATTTGGCTTCTGAACTGCCCAGATTTCAGTCAGATCTAATATCTGTGGAATGTGCTGGGGAAAGAAAACAGCACACAACTTGCAGAACATGGATGTGTGCTACTAATGTCTTAGCACCTAGTGTAAGAAATGTTTTGTAAAAACAGTAAACATTCTGTTACAGATTATTGTTTAATAGAATTACATTCACAACAAGTTGTGAAAAGCTGGTGAAATAGTGTTTTAAACCAACTATGTGTTTGTAATGTTTTTGTTTTTGGTGTTTTTTTTTTTCTTTCTCTTCTATCTTAGTCCAGCGGGTTCATCATCAACATCGGCAGTAACGACGGTAAAAAAAGAGGTAACATTAAATAGATGTATTCAGTATTTGTAATGCTCTTCAGTCTTTCTCAAAGTAGTAAACTGACATACTGATGCTTGTGGGGGATTCACCTGCCTTCACATTGTAACACACTGGGTACCACTTTAATGCTATGTTAACGTTTTAAGTTTCTATGTAGTAAGGTGTAGTCTGTCAGCTCCGGAGAAGAAGAGAAGCTTTCATATTGAATACGTTTTAATGTGTGTTCAGTGTCATTTAATGTACATTTAAATGCGAAATATTATTACTTTTTTCCCAGTTTCTTCAACTCCTTGTGTTTAAAATATAATTAGAAACAGTTCCTGACCAGACGGTAGTATGTTAAAGCGAAGTGTATTATAATGTGTATTTTGAATTTATAGTGTGTTAGTTGTGATTGTCCACATGCTCACTTACACTCTCACCCATTACAGATTGGCAGCAAATCACGATGCTCTCAGTTGATGGATGTACAGTGCTGTGAAAAAGTATTTCCATCTTAAGTCTCCCAATACAAGCACATAACCTTAGCTACGGAGGCTGCTGTAGGACAAACACCTTTATCAGAATTTAAGACTGTACTCTGTAACTGCTCCAGACCACCAACATGTTTCTACTACTATTTCTGTATAAAAAAACTTTTTTGCACACACTCAATTTGAACATATTTGAATAATATGAAGTATAATATGAAATATTTAAATAATATCAACACTTTATGTACTTCAGAGTTTTAATTTTTACCCTGGATCAAATATAAAAACTGGCCACCGTTCATCTTCGGTGAGTGCAGGTTGTCAGCCTACTGTTTATCTCAGATGTCAACATGTGTCCATTTCTGTTTATTTTGGAGGAGAAAATTCCCAAAAGTATGAGTTGATGAGTGAAAACTGTCCACTGACAGTTGTTGCTAAGGATATCATGAACTTTTCTCTCAGTAAGCATTGCTGTTTTTGCCACTGTTAGCCAGCGTTTGAAGTATATCTAACACGTGGGTTTTTTTTTTTGGTTTTTTTTAAAAACCACTTGAGCCTAACATTAGCTGGCATAACCAGCTGTTGTTGTTTAGCCGGCTCAGCTGTCTGGAGATGGGACGGTTGCATGTCTAATCTGCTGACAATTTCAGGAATGAATAAATATATTTATGCACTGTTTTTGTACGTTAGAGCCCTGACTGCAGTTCAGGAGAAGAAGCTTGAGGTGAGGAGCAAGAGCAGTGGTGTTTGAGGAGAAGGAAATGATTATAAAATGATGATGAAAATATATCCCCATTACACAAACATATACATTATACATGACCGTATGATCATTTAGCATATGTACAAATGTTAACATTATAGCTTGAGCTAATTATGATCTATCCTATGGTCTGTCCCAGCCCTATACTGTATATTTTTAATGGATTCATTCACTGTTCATGAGGACACATTCCCTCAATAAATGCAATAATAATATTAAAATTTAGTTGACGATCTGAAACATGTAACTGTGGCAAATATGCAAAAAAAAGTACGTACAGCTTCTGTACATCACTTCCTGGTGTAGTATGACGTTTGTGTAGTATGCTGTGCAGTGGATGAAGTTTACATTTAAGATTTCAAACAGCAACACCAAACGACTGGCGTACTGCATCAGGTACATCAGGTGACTAAAATGTTCTTACATTCTTTCCATATTTGAAAGAGGCTGTCTGTTCCTTTTTCTAGGAATTTAAGTGAGGAAGATGTGGCTGACATCATGTGACCTTTGGGAGCACATCGAGCTGGAGGGAGTCACCACTAATGAACTTAAATCAATCCAGTTTGTGTAAAAATAGACTGAGGAAATGGCTCTTAATTGAATTACTTGGTGTAAGGATCTTGTTGTGAAGCGAAGCCGTAGCAGACTGACTTTTTAAGGAGTTCGCAAAGTTACTGGTTCTGTGTTCAGTTAGCATTCCAAAGTTAGGCTGGAGTAAAAATAATTTACCTTTGTTTATTTTGTTAAATAAAATCTCTCTTGTCCTTTTACAGTGTTTAATAGTTTGATTTGGTCATGACACCAACTGTGTTTGTCGGGGTAAACTGCAGTGCTGGTTATAACTTGTTGCTAACACAAATCTCCCAAAGAAAACTAATTCATTTAAAACTGCCTAAATTAGTTTAATCATTGTACATTAGTAAATGTGAATTTTTACTCTCGCTAGATTTTGAATAGGATTATGAAGTGGCCCGCGTATTATACTTGCAACAAGAAAAACTACAGTGTGTCATGTAAGTTCTTTTGCTGACGAGCCAGCTAAAACATTGACACTGATCAGAAAAATACTATTTTTATTTTTTATTTTTTGTCAATCTGGACAAAGGGTAAGCAAACACTTTGGTTAACCTATTGAAAGTCACTTTTATGAGGCATTACAGAGAAGTACTTATGCCGTCACCTCCGATCTTGTCAGTGTAGTTTGAATTCACACTGAATGTAGTGGTAGCGTTAACGCAGCTCAAACATAAAACAAACTTGACTGTTAGAGTATGTGAAAATAACACTCCAGTGTTTTTGCTTCCATTTCTGTGTTCTTAAAATTGTTATGTAAATTTTACACTTGTGTGTTATGTGTTTGTTGATATTGTTGTTTTAATTTTACATTTTTTAATCCAGCTTTTAAAATTCAGGTTGATTTCTGGTTTTAAAAAAAAGGAAAAATAAACTGAAGGACTTCTAAACCAGACTCATGAGTAAGATGGATTTCTTTTCCATTCATTACTGATTTTTTTTTCCCTTTTACCTTCATATGACATCTAATCACTTGTGTGGTGTTGACACCTTGTCAATATTTAACCAAAGTCAACACAACAGAACTGTTGTTGTGTAGCTTGAATGTTTAGATGTGTTTGAAGCCTGGGCTTTTGACTTCACTGGAAGTGTAAATGTACTTGCTTATAACTTAAAACCATGTTTAATATGAGCATCCACTATTATAACAGTATGTATATATGTAGTATGTAGTACAGTATGTAGTATATGTACAAAAACACAGCAACAAGCAAAATAGGTTCTTAGTCTTTTAAGAGAGACTTAGTAAAGTCATATAATTGTTTGTCTAGACTTTGATAGAATAAAATTTTGGAAATTTCTGCCTTTACACCAACAACACTAACATTCAGAGCAAATCACAGACGGAAAATAAAATGAAAGGTGAATAGAATGAATATTAGCAACTTGTTCAACCATCAGAAGCTATCTCTGTGTATGGTTAGAACACACACACACACACACACACACACACACAC